>NC_143035.1:33225000-33285000 GCF_057628025.1 Oncorhynchus mykiss | reverse complement strand
GAATTTGTTCTTTACTGACTTGCCAAGTTAAATAAAGGTTAAATATAACAAATAAAGAGGTTGGAAGGTAGATTGACTAAAGGAGGTCAAGGTGAGACAGTGTATAGGGACAGTTAGGAGGAGGAGATGGGTGGGTGGTGGAAGTCTAGAGGTGGGAGTGAGACAGGAAGAGACAGGATGGCGTGGCAGGATGTGGGAGATAACAGGAGGAACTGAAGAGGTGGGAGGTGGTAGAGAGGTGGGAGGTGTGAGTGTGGAGGTGGTTGGGCATAAGAGGAACATGCAAGGACACATATTATTATTAAAATAGGAGAGGGGTGAGAATTATGCCTGCCTGACCGGGCTCCTGTTTTGAGAGAGAGAGAAGCTATTTGATGTGGCGGTGTTGTATCTACTCCTTACAGAACGTAATGATATCAACTATGAAGGTAATTAAACACATCCTGTCTAGAGGTGGTCTCACTGCCAGTTATAGACTCAAGGTTAGAGGTCTTTCTATAGGTTATTCCGTTGGATGCTGTCTTTGCTTTGGGTTGTAGACCTGCTGGAAAAAACAACACTTTCAGTTTCTTGACTTTCCTTGATCCGGAGTGGCATTTTAATCTTCCTTTGTTTTGGTTAGGAAACAATGTTTCAGTCTTTTAGCTTCTGTATTCTGTGTTTATTGAGGCTCTAGAAAACTAGCAGAGAGGATCACATCTCCCCTGAACACTAGGCACTGTGAGGAGTCATGGAGGGAGGCTGCTTGCTGCCCGAAAGGCATCCTATTCCGTATTTAGTGCACTACTTTTGAGCAGGGCCCATACGGTAGGGGTCAAAAGTAGTGTACTATAAAGAGAATAGGGTGCCTTTTGGAATGCATGCCACTGCAGTTTTTTTCGACGGCAGACATTTTGAATCCCTCCTCAACAGTTGTGTATGTACCCCATCACCAGTGGGGCTTTGGCTGAGATTTCTGGGGAGAACACCAGGAGGGCTTTGGGACTCCCAGGCAGGAGAACAACTTCTAGGGATAAATATCACACGGTATTGAGGTGAGAGGGAAGGCGAGGAATGGCTGTATATCTCCCGATTCAGTGTGTGTGTGTGTGTGTTTGTGTGCGTGTTTGTGTGTGTATGTTTGTGTGTGTGTGTGTGTGTGTGTGTGTGTTTTTGTGTGTGTGTGTGTGTGTGTGTGTGTGTGTGTGTGTGTGTGTGTGTGTGTGTGTGTGTGTGTGTGTGTGTGTGTGTGTGTGTGTGTGTGTGTTCATAATGTCGTCTTCTGGTGTATGATAATACCAGAGAAAAAGGTGTTAAAATATATTGGAATATCTCGATGGAACGTGCATGGCTTCAGGTGTTCTCTGACATTCTCTCTGTGGAGCCTTCTCCACAGACCACACACACACACACACACACACGTGCACACAGTCCTCAGGTGGTCTGGTAGGGCTGCTGTTGAGTTGTTATTCTCCATACCACAGTCATTATTACCATGATGTAGCTGATGTGTACTAACAGCTCTCTTCTCGGAAACTGGATGAAATGGAGGCCTCATCCTCCCATATGTACATTAACAAACACACAATGTGTTTCCACAAACACAGACAAGGCACTGCATTTTACTCAAACATCAGTCAGATAGTCACCACTCACACCAGCAGCAAATGTGCAGCAGCAGCCTAACAACTGCTCAATTTACTGAACCACTGTCTGAATGCATCCCAAATGGCACTCTATTCCTCTTTATAGTGCCCTATTCCCCTTTATAGTGCCCTATTCCCCTTTATAGTGCCCTATTCCCCTTTATAGTGCCCTATTCCCCTTTATAGTGCCCTATTCCCCTTTATAGTGCCATAATCCCCTTTATAGTGCCCTATTCCCCTTTATAGTGCCCTATTCCCCTTTATAGTGCCCTAATCCCCCTTTTAGTGCACTACTTTTGTCCAGGGCCTGTGAGGCTCCGGCCAAAACTATTACACTATATAGGGCCTGGGTCAAAAAGTAGTGCACTGTAATAGGGAATAGGGTGCCATTTGCGATGCAGACCCTTGTCAGGTCTATGGGGAGATAGATGGGTACAGGATGGTGAAGGCCTTTATAAAGCTGAGGAATACTGGGTCTCTGTTCTTCTGTTTCTGTAATGCCTGGTGGCCCCATGCCACTTGTCATTTCCATTCGCTGGCCACATGCTGTAGTGTTGACCTTCACTATGAACCCTGCTGTGGTGTTGACCTTCACTATGAACCCCGCTGTGGTGTTGACCTTCACTATGAACCCTGCTGTGGTGTTGACCTTCACTATGAACCCTGCTGTGGTGTTGACCTTCACTACGAACCCTGCTGTGGTGTTGACTTTCACTATTAACCCTGTGGTGGTGTAGACCTTCACTATTAACCCTGCGGTGGTGTTGACCTTCACTATGAACCCTGCTGTGGTGTTGACCTTCACTACGAACCCCGCTGTGGTGTTGACCTTCACTATGAACCCTGCTGTTGTGTTGACCTTCACTATGAACCCTGCTGTTGTGTTGACCTTCACTATGAACCCTGCTGTTGTGTTGACCTTCACTATGAACCCTGCTGTGGTGTTGACCTTCACTATGAACCCTGCTGTGGTGTTGGCCTTCACTACGAACCCTGCTGTGGTGTTGACCTTCACTATGAACCCTGCTGTGGTGTTGACCTTCACTACGAACCCTGCTGTGGTGTTGACCTTCACTATGAACCCTGCTGTGGTGTTGACCTTCACTATGAACCCTGCTGTGGTGTTGACCTTCACTATGAACCCTGCTGTGGTGTTGACCTTCACTACGAACCCTGCTGTGGTGTTGACCTTCACTATGAACCCTGCTGTGGTGTTGCACTTTCAGTTTTGCGTGAATGCTGCCATCTATCTGCGGTTTCTGGTTTTGGTAGGTTTTAGTAGTCATAGTGGGAACAACATCCTCTCTACACCGTGTCCGTGTATACGTCAATGTTATTCTCAGAGGCTACCCGGAACACATCCCAGTCCGTGTGACCAAAACAATCTTGAAGCATGGATTCTGATTGGTCAGACCAGCGTTGAATAGACCTTAACACGGGTATAGGAAGGGAGGAGCAAAATGTCCAAAAGGAGGGCGGGGCCTTGTAGCCATGCCGGAAGGGGGAGTAACAATGGTCGAGAGTATTTTCACTGTGAGTACTACAGTCCATGTGTTGATAGAACTTCGGTAGCGTTTTCCTCAAATGTGCTTTGTTAAAATCCACAGCTACAATAAATGCATCCTCAGGATATGTGGTTTTCAGTTTACATAAAGTCCAGTGTAGCTCCTTGAGGGCCGTCGTGGTATCGGCTTGAAGGGGAATATACGCAGCTGTGACTACAACAAAAGAGAATTATCTTGGGAGAGAATGCGGTCAACATTTGATTGTGAAGTATTCTAGGTCGGGTGAACAGAAGGACTTGAGTTTCTGTACGTTGTCACAATCACACCATGAGTCGTTAAGCATAAAACATACACCTCCGCCTTTCTTCTTTACAAAGAGTTCTTTATTCCTGTTTGATGTACTGAGAACCCAGCTGGCTGAATGGACAGGGACAGTATATCCGGAGAGTTCTTTATTCCTGTTCGATGTACTGAGAACCCAGCTGGCTGAATGGACAGGGACAGTATATCGGAGAGTTCTTTATTCCTGTTCGATGTACTGAGAACCCAGCTGGCTGAATGGACAGGGACAGTATATCGGAGAGTTCTTTATTCCTGTTCGATGTACTGAGAACCCAGCTGGCTGAATGGACAGGGACAGTATATCGGAGAGTTCTTTATTCCTGTTCGATGTACTGAGAACCCAGCTGGCTGAATGGACAGGGACAGTATATCGGAGAGTTCTTTATTCCTGTTCGATGTACTGAGAACCCAGCTGGCTGTATGGACAGGGACAGTATATCGGAGAGTTCTTTATTCCTGTTTGATGTACTGAGAACCCAGCTGGCTGAATGGACAGGGACAGTATATCGGAGAGTTCTTTATTCCTGTTCGATGTACTGAGAACCCAGCTGGCTGAATGGACAGGGACAGTATATCGGAGAGTTCTTTATTCCTGTTTGATGTACTGAGAACCCAGCTGGCTGTATGGACAGGGACAGTATATCGGAGAGTTCTTTATTCCTGTTCGATGTACTGAGAACCCAGCTGGCTGAATGGACAGGGACAGTATATCGGAGAGTTCTTTATTCCTGTTCGATGTACTGAGAACCCAGCTGGCTGAATGGACAGGGACAGTATATCGGAGAGTTCTTTATTCCTGTTCGATGTACTGAGAACCCAGCTGGCTGAATGGACAGGGACAGTATATCGGAGAGTTCTTTATTCCTGTTCGATCTACTGAGAACCCAGCTGGCTGAATGGACGGGGACAGTATATCGGAGAGTTCTTTATTCCTGTTCGATGTACTGAGAACCCAGCTGGCTGTATGGACAGGGACAGTATATCGGAGAGTTCTTTATTCCTGTTTGATGTACTGAGAACCCAGCTGGCTGTATGGACGGGGACAGTATATCGGAGAGTTCTTTATTCCTGTTTGATGTACTGAGAACCCAGCTGGCTGTATGGACAGGGACAGTATATCGGAGAGTTCTTTATTCCTGTTTGATGTACTGAGAACCCAGCTGGCTGAATGGACAGGGACAGTATATCGGAGAGTTCTTTATTCCTGTTCGATGTACTGAGAACCCAGCTGGCTGAATGGACAGGGACAGTATATCGGAGAGTTCTTTATTCCTGTCGGATGTACTGAGAACCCAGCTGGCTAAATGGAAAGGGGACAGTATATCGGAGAGTTCTTTATTCCTGTCGGATGTACTGAGAACCCAGCTGGCTGAATGGACAGGGACAGTATATCGGAGAGTTCTTTATTCCTGTCGGATGTACTGAGAACCCAGCTGGCTGAATGGACAGGGACAGTATATCGGAGAGTTCTTTATTCCTGTTCGATGTACTGAGAACCCAGCTGGCTGAATGGACAGGGACAGTATATCGGAGAGTTCTTTATTCCTGTTCGATGTACTGAGAACCCAGCTGGCTGAATGGACAGGGACAGTATATCGGAGAGTTCTTTATTCCTGTTTGATGTACTGAGAACCCAGCTGGCTGAATGGACAGGGACAGTATATCGGAGAGTTCTTTATTCCTGTTCGATGTACTGAGAACCCAGCTGGCTGAATGGACAGGGACAGTATATCCGGAGAGTTCTTTATTCCTGTCGGATGTACTGAGAACCCAGCTGGCTGTATGGACAGGGACAGTATATCCGGAGAGTTCTTTATTCCTGTTCGATCTACTGAGAACCCAGCTGGCTGTATTGTAGGATTGTAGGATTTTTTATGAATTTATTTGCAAATTATTTTGATAAATTAAGTATTTGGTCAACAACAAATTTTATCTCAATACTTTGTTAAATACCCTTTGTTGGCAATGACAGAGGTCAAACGTTTTCTGTAAGTCTTCACAAGGTTTTCACACACTGTTGTTTTGGGGCTGTTGCTGGGCAACACGGACTTTCAACTCCCTCCAACGATTTTCTATGGGGTTGAGATCAGGAGTCTGGCTAGGCCACTCCAGGACCTTGAAATGCTTCTTACGAAGCCACTCCTTCGTTGCCCGGGCGGTGTGTTTGGGATCATTGTCATGCTGAAATACCCAGCCACGTTTCATCTTCAATGCCCTTGCTGATGGAAGGAGGTTTTCACTCAAAATCTCACAATACATGGCCCCATTCATTCTTTCCTTTACACGGCTCAGTCGTCCTGGTCCCTTTGCAGAAAAACAGCCCCAAAGCATGATGTTTCCACCCCCATGCTTCACAGTAGGTACGGTGTTCTTTGGATGCAACTCAGCATTCTTTGTCCTCCAAACACGACGAGTTGAGTTTTTACCAAAAAGTTATATTTTGGTTTCATCTGACCATATGACATTCTCCCAATCTTCTTCTGGATCATCCAAATGCTCTCTAGCAAACTTCAGACGGGCCTGGACATGTACTGGCTTAAGCAGGGGGACACGTCTGGCACTGCAGGATTTGAGTCCCTGGCGGCGTAGTGTGTTACTGATGGTAGGATTTGTTACTTTGGTCCCAGCTCTCTGCAGGTCATTCACTAGGTCCCCCCGTGTGGTTCTGGAATTTTTGCTCACCGTTCTTGTGATCATTTTGACCCCACGGGGTGAGATCTTGCGTGGAGCCCCAGATCGAGGGAGATTATCAGTGGTCTTGTATGTCTTCCATTTCCTATTAATTGCTCCCACAGTTGATTTCTTCATAACCAAGCTTCTTACCTATTGCAGATTCAGTCTTCCCAGCCTGGTGCAGGTCTACAATTTTGTTTCTGGTGTCCTTTGACAGCTCTTTGGTCTTGGCCATAGTGGAGTTTGGAGTGTGACTGTTTGAGGTTGTGGATAGGTGTATTTTATACTGATAACAAGTTCAAACAGGTGCCATTAATACAGGTAATGAGTGGAGGACAGAGGAGCCTCTTAAAGAAGAAGTTACAGGTCTGTGAGAGCCAGAAATCTTGCTTGTTTGTAGGTGACCAAATATTTATTTTCCACCATAATTTGCAAATAAATTCATTAAAAATCCTAAAATGTGATTTTCTGGATTTTATTTCTCATTTTGTCTGTCATAGTTGAAGTGTACCTATGATGAAAATTACAAGCCTCTCTCATCTTTTTAAATGGGAGAACTTGCACAATTGGTGGCTGACTAAATACTTTTTTGCCCCACTGTAGCTTTTAGAATATGACTGAACTATTGAACTATTGAACCATGTGACTGAACTATTCTCAAGACGGAGACTGAGAAAGTCTGGCCAAAGCATTGTGTTAATCAGTGGACCACTGTAATTAAATTGAGTTTACATTTGAAATGCTTTAAAACACGATCCAACACTACTTTGATGATATTACTGGTCATATTGTTGCCTAACACCCCTGTTAGTGGGAGATAAGAGCAAGGTTCTGTTCAAAATGGCACCCTATTCCCTTTATAGTGCACTACTTTTGACAGAGGCCCACATGGCTCTGGACAAAAGTAGTGCACTTTATAGATAATAGGGTCCCATTTGGGATGTAAACCTAGTGCACACAAAGAGACTCACAAAGGGGACATTATTGAAGAGCAAAGTTTCCTTATGTAATCAGAAATAGTCAACGCTCTCGCTCATCTGAACCATGCTTACTTCCACGCTGATATTATCCATAGAAGCTAAAGGGTTTATCTCCCTCTCTCTTTCTCTCCCTCTCTCTCCCCCTTTTTTTCTCCCTTCATCTATACCCCTCTCTCTTTCTCTCTCTCCCTCTATACACCCTCTATTTCTCTCCCTCCCTGTATACCTCTCTCTCTCTCCCTCTATACCCTATCTCTCTCTCTCCCCTTCTCTCTCTCTCCCTCTATACACCCTCTATTTCTCTCCCTCCCTGTATACCTCTCTCTCTCTTCCTCTATACCCTATCTCTCTCTCTCCCCTTCTCTCTCTCTCCCTCTATTCGCTCTCTCTCTCTCTCTCCTTCTTTCTCTCTCCCTCTATACCCCCCTCTTTCTCTCCCTCCCTCTACACCTCTCTCTCTTTCCCTCTATACCCCTCTCTCTCTCTCTCTCTCTCTATCTCTCCCTCTACACCTCTCTCTTTCTCTCTCTCCCTCTACACCTCTCTCTCTCTCTCTCTCTCTCTTTCTCTCTCTCCCTCTGCACCTCTCTCTTTCTCTCTCTCCCTCCACACCTCTCTCTTTCTCTCTCTCCATCTACACCTCTCTCTTTCTCTCTCTCTCTCTACACCTCTCTCTTTCTCTCTCTCTCCCTCTACACCTCTCTCTCTCTTTCTCTCTCTCTCTCTCGCTCTCATTAATTACATCTTTATCACAACTATTTTCATTATCAGTAGGCGCTGCCATTCATGCTGCATCTTCTATACTGCATGCCAAGTCAGCTCCCCCATCCCTCCCTCCATCCCTCCTGTCATCCCTCCCTCCATCCCTCCTGCCATCCCTCCCTCCATCCCTCCCTCCATCCCTCCTGCCATCCCTCCCTCCATCCATCCCTCCCTCCATCCCTCCTGCCATCCCTCCCTCCATCCTTCCATCCCAGAGTAATCCACAGTCTCCATCGATGGGCTCAGATACACCACTCGTTGTAATACTAAAGCTCTATAAGAGCGAACGTGGCAAGAGGCAGTGACTGAACTGTAAAATTGAAGTGAAAATAACTGTTGCATTATTCAACACTACGTTATATGTATTTAGGTACGTTTGTTAAGTGAATGTATGTGGTTTGTCAAGGCGTTTATGTTTGTTATGGAAATGAAATGTTTAGTTGATACTCGCAGCTAAACGATAGAGCTTTAGGTTTGTACACAGTTTATGTGGGAGGATGCTTGTAGTCCTGTCAGTAGCCCTAACAGCTCTGTAGTCTGCATTACAAGTGGAGAAAGCCAGAGGATAAATTACAAATGCTTTCGCCCTGCAGAATTTTTCATCATTAATATAAAAGTCAGAACTCCGTACCAGAATTACAAACAGGTTTCTTTTTGTGCCCCTGTCTGAATCAATTGAACAAACTAGCATGATATGAGCTTCAATTATTAGACCAGTATTATGGCTGGGTTAAGGCAGGGGGGTACTCTAGTCCTAAGGCAGGGGGTTACTCTAGTCCTAAGGCAGGGGGGGTACTCTAGTCCTAAGGCAGGGGGGTACTCTAGTCCTAAGGCAGGGGGGGTACTCTAGTACTAAGGCAGGGGGTACTCTAGTACTAAGGCAGGGGGGTACTCTAGTCCTAAGGCAGGGGGGGTACTCTAGTACTAAGGCAGGGGGGGTACTCTAGTCCTAAGGCAGGGGGGTACTCTAGTACTAAGGCAGGGGGGTACTCTAGTACTAAGGCAGGGGGGTACTCTAGTCCTAAGGCAGGGGGGTACTCTAGTCCTAAGGCAGGGGGGGTACTCTAGTACCAAGGCAGGGGGTACTCTAGTACTAAGGCAGGGGGGTACTCTAGTCCTAAGGCAGGGGGGGTACTCTAGTCCTAAGGCAGGGGGGTACTCTAGTCCTAAGGCAGGGGGGTACTCTAGTCCTAAGGCAGGGGGGTACTCTAGTACTAAGGCAGGGGGGTACTCTAGTCCTAAGGCAGGGGGGTACTCTAATCCTAAGGCAGGGGGGTACTCTAATCCTAGGTCAGGGGGGTACTCTAGTCCTAAGGCAGGGGGGTACTCTAGTACTAGGGCAGGGTGGGTACTCTAGTCCTAGGTCAGGGGGGTACTCTAGTCCTAAGGCAGGGGGTTACTCTAGTCCTAAGGCAGGGGGGGTACTCTAGTCCTAAGGCGGGGGGGGGGGGGGTACACTAGTCCAAAGGCAGGGGGGTACTCTAGTCCTAAGGCAGTGGGGTACTCTAGTACTAAGGCAGGGGGGTACTCTAGTCCTAAGGCAGGGGGGTACTCTAGTCCTAAGGCAGGGGGGTACTCTAGTCCTAAGGCAGGGGGGGTACTCTAGTCCTAAGGCAGGGGGTACTTTAATACTTATGCAGCGGGGGTACTCTAGTCCTAAGGCAGGGGGGTACAATAGTCCTAAGGCAGGGGGGGTACTCTAGTCCTAAGGCAGGGGGGTACTCTAGTACTAAGGCAGGGGGGTACTCTAGTACTAAGGCAGGGTGGGTACTCTAGTCCTAAGGCAGGGGGTTACTCTAGTCCTAAGGCAGGGGGGGTACTCTAGTCCTAAGGCAGGGGGGGTACTCTAGTCCTAAGGCAGGGGGGGTACTCTAGTCGTAAGGCAGGGGGGTACTCTAGTCCTAAGGCAGGGGGGTACTCTAGTCCTAAGGCAGGGGGGTACTCTAGTCCTAAGGCAGGGGGGTACTCTAGTCCTAAGGCAGGGGGGTACTCTAGTCCTAAGGCAGGGGGGTACTCTAGTCCTAAGGCAAGGGGGGTACTCTAGTCCTAAGGCAGGGGGGTACTCTAATCCTAAGGCAGGGGGGGTACTCTAGTCCTAAGGCAGGGGGGTACTCTAGTACTAAGGCAGGGGGGTACTCTAGTACTAAGGCAGGGTGGGTACTCTAGTCCTAAGGCAGGGGGTTACTCTAGTCCTAAGGCAGGGGGGGTACTCTAGTCCTAAGGCAGGGGGGGTACTCTAGTCGTAAGGCAGGGGGGGTACTCTAGTCCTAAGGCAGGGGGGTACTCTAGTCCTAAGGCAGGGGGGTACTCTAGTCCTAAGGCAGGGGGGTACTCTAGTCCTAAGGCAGGGGGGTACTCTAGTCCTAAGGCAAGGGGGGTACTCTAGTCCTAAGGCAGGGGGGTACTCTAATCCTAAGGCAGGGGGGTACTCTAATCCTAAAGCAGGGGGGTACTCTAGTCCTAAGGCAGGGGGGTACTCTAGCACTAAGGCAGGGGGGTACTCTAGTACTAAGGCAGGGTGGGTACTCTAGTCTTAGTGCAGGGGGGTACTCTAGCCCTAAGGCAGGGGGTTACTCTAGTCCTAAGGCAGAGGGGTACTCTAGTCCTAAGGCAGGGGGGTACTCTAGTACTAAGGCAGGGGGGTACTCTAGTCCTAAGGCAGGGGGGTACTCTAGTCCTAAGGCAGGGGGGTACTCTAGTCCTAAGGCAGGGGGGTACTCTAGTCCTAAGGCAGGGGGGTACTCTAGTCCTAAAGCAGGGGGGTACTCTAGCACTAAGGCAGGGGGGGTACTCTAGTCCTAAGGCAGGGGGGTACTCTAGTCCTAAGGCAGGGGGGTACTCTAATCCTAAGGCAGGGGGGTACTCTAGTCCTAAGGCAGGGGGGGTACTCTAGTCCTAAGGCAGGGGGGGTACTCTAGTACTAAGGCAGGGGGGGTACTCTAGTTCTAAGGCAGGGGGGCACTCTAGTACTAAGGCAGGGGGGGGGTACTCTAGTCCAATTCCAATACTGTGGGGATCCAATTTGTATTGCCGCTGGTCCTTCATGTGCGGACACACAAACACACACACACAGACGCACAGAGTCCTTCAGGGCCTGGAGAAGGGCATTCAGCTCAATAACTCAATGTTTTATAATTAGCCCCTGACATGTCTGCTCCAAAACAGATAGAGAGGAACCTAGTGGATAATATCTTCAAAGGATCCCCAGATTAGTGGTTTGCTTGGCTAGCCAAGAAACCAATGCAACTATCAAGGAGCTATCCCTCCATCCCTCTGGGCTAGCCAAGAAACCAATGCAACTATCAAGGAGCTATCCCTCCATCCCTCTGGGCTAGCCAAGAAACCACTGCAGCTATCAAGGAGCTATCCCTCCATCCCTCTGGGCTAGCCAAGAAACCACTGCAACTATCAAGGAGCTATCCCTCCATCCCTCTGGGCTAGCCAAGAAACCACTACAACTATCAAGGAGTTATCCCTCCATCCCTCTGGGCTAGCCAAGAAACCACTGCAGCTATCAAGGAGCTATCCCTCCATCCCTCTGGGCTAGCCAAGAAACCACTGCAACTATCAAGGAGCTATCCCTCCATCCCTCTGGGCTAGCCAAGAAACCACTACAACTATCAAGGAGCTATCCCTCCATCCCTCTGGGCTAGCCAAGAAACCAATGCAACTATCAAGGAGCTATCCCTCCATCCCTCTGGGCTAGCCAAGAAACCACTGCAGCTATCAAGGAGCTATCCCTCAATCCCTCTGGGCTAGCCAAGAAACCAATGCAACTATCAAGGAGCTATCCCTCCATCCCTCTGGGCTAGCCAAGAAACCACTACAACTATCAAGGAGCTATCCCTCCATCCCTCTGGGCTAGCCAAGAAACCACTGCAACTATCAAGGAGCTATCCCTCCATCCCTCTGGGCTAGCCAAGAAACCAATGCAACTATCAAGGAGCTATCCCTCCATCCCTCTGGGCTAGCCAAGAAACCACTGCAACTATCAATGTGCTATCCTTCCCTCTCTCCATCCCTCCAGCCCTCTCTCCCTTCATCCATCCCTCCCTCCATCCCTCCATCCATCCCTCCAGCCCTCCCTCCATCCCTCTGGGCTAGCCCAGAAACTACTGTAACTATCAAGGAGCTATCCTTCCTTCCATCCCTCCTTCCATCCATCCCTCCATCCCTCCCTCCATCCCTCTGGGCTAGCCCAGAAACCACTGCAACTATCAAGGAGCTATCCCTCCCTCTCTTCCCATTCTCATCCCTCCCTCTCTCCATCCCTCCCTCTCTCCATCCCGTTCTCATCCCTCCCTCTCTCCATCCCGTTCTCATCCCTCCCTCTCTCCATCCCATTCTCATCCCTCCCTCTATCCCTCCTTCCCTCCATCCCTCCCTACATCCATCCCTCCAGCCCTCTGGGCTAGCCCAGAAACCACTGCAGTTATCAAGGAGCAGATCTGGGTTCAAATACCAGTTTAAAATCTTTAAGAAATACTTCCTGCATTTGCTTTTACCCTGCCTGGAGCACCAGTCCAGATGGGTGGGGTTTACCCTGCCTGGAGCACCAGTCCAGATTGGTGTGGTTTACCCTGCCTGGAGCACCAGTCCAGATTGGTGTGGTTTACCCTGCCTGGAGCACCAGTCCAGATGGGTGGGGTTTACCCTCCCTGGAGCACCAGTCCAGATGGGCGGGGTTTACCCTGCCTGGAGCACCAGTCCAGTTGGGCAGGATTTATCCTCCCTGGAGCACCAGTCCAGATGGGCGGGGTTTACCCTGCCTGGAGCACCAGTCCAGATGGGCGGGGTTTACCCTGCCTGGAGCGCCAGTCCAGATGGGCGGGGTTTACCCTGCCTGGAGCGCCAGTGCAGATGGGCGGGGTTTACCCTACCTGGAGCACCAGTCCAGATGGGCGGGGTTTACCCTGCCTGGAGCGCCAGTCCAGATGGGCGGGGTTTGCCCTGCCTGGAGCGCCAGTCCAGATAGGCGGGGTTTGCCCTGCCTGGAGCGCCAGTCCAGATGGGCGGGGTTTGCACTTTTGCAACTTCATCCACCTCGGCTAGAGCATCTGAACCCAGGTCTGACAAGTCAAAAAGTAGGTTGAGTCTCAGAATGGTGCTGTGATGTGATCAGGGAAGCAGCTAGTTCACTCTTTGTCGCAGAGAATGTTTGAAAAGGTTTATACAGTTTTAATTTCCACTTTAAAATGTCAGACTTGATTTTTCCTAATGAAAAAATTATCAACCCCCACAAAAATCGAAAATATAATTAACATGTCCTGATGCTGCAGGATTATTTTCCTGCTGTGAGAAACAGGTCAAATATAGAAATGTATTTTATGTGGTGGAGACTGGCTCAGAGGAATAAGACCTTGTGGCCCAGGGGCGGGCCGACCTTGCTTCATCGCAGCCGCCTGACGTTATTAGATTGGCCAGGAAGGAGAGAGAGGTTGAAAAAGCTAGACCATCATGTCTCTCTCTCTCTCTGTCACTCTCTGTCTCTCTCTGTCTCTCTCTCACCTCTCTCTCTCTCTCTCTCTCTCTCTCTCTCTGTCTCTCTCTCTCTCTCTGTCTCTCTCTGTCTCTCTCTCACCTCTCTCTCTCTCTCTCTCTCTCACCTCTCTCTCTCTCTCTCTCTCTCTGTCTGTCACTCTCTGTCTGTCACTCTCTGTCTCTCTCTCTCTCTCTCTCTCTCTCACCTCTCTCTCTCTCTCTCTCTCTCTCTCTGTCTGTCACTCTCTGACTCTCTCTCTCTCACATCTCTCTCTCTCTCTCTGATCTCCTCTTCACTTTTAGAGGGAATAGGGCTGTCTGAGTGCATTTGGCTTTGTGTTTGTGGGGGGCGGGTGAGGGGGAGGGTGGATGTGTACGTGCCTATGAGTGCCTGTGTGTTAGCCACACAAAAATACAGGCTCCGCTGATGAAGAAAGGGATGGTGTGGAGTCACCTGCCCAGGGGATGAGCTCCCCTACCTGGGGGAAATGAGTGGTGAGACTGGGTCTTGCGGGGAACCACCACTGGGTCTCTGCTGGGTCCAGACAGGGCTGAGTGCTGCTTTGCTAACGCACAGACACACTCACACACACTGTAAAGAGGTCACCCTGTCGTGCTCAGAGTCCCAGAGGCAGGCGACCACAATTAGAAAGCCCTGTTTCTGGGCCAGTGGAGCACAGTTAAAGTCCTTCAGAGGCATCTCTGGGACTGAGGCTCCAATGGCACCCTATTCCCTACATAATGCACTACGTTTTGAGCAGCCTTTTGTCCAGGGAGAGAAAGAAAGAGCGAGAGAGAGACAGAGAGAGAGTGAAGAGAGAGAGGTGAGAGAGAGAGAGAGAGACAGAGAGAGAGAGAGAGAGAGAGAAGAGAGAGAGAATGAGAGGGAGAGACAGACAGAGAGAGAAGAGAGAGAGAATGAGAGGGAGAGATAGAGAGACTGAGAGACTGAGTGAGAGAGAGAGAGAGAGACAGAGACAGAGACAGAGAGGGAGAGTGGGAGAGACAGAGAGGGAGAGACTGTGAGACAGGGATGCAGCTTAAGCACCGCACTCTGAAACATGTATATCAACGAATTGGCGCAGGCACTAGAAAAGTCTGCAGCACCCGGCCTCACCCGACTAGAATCTGAAGTCAAATGTCTACTGTTTGCTGATTATCTGGTGCTTCTGTCACCAACCAACGAGGGCCTACAGCAGCACCTAGATATTCTGCACAGATTCTGCCGGACCTGCGCCGTGACAGTAAATCTCAGTAAGACAAAAATAATGGTGTTCCAAAAAATGTCCCGTCACCAGGACCACAAATACAAATTCCATCTAGACAGTGTTGCCCTAGACCACACAAAAAAACTATACATACCTTGGCCTAAACATCAGCGCCACAGGTAACTTCCACAAAGCTGTGAACGATCTGAGAGACAAGGCAAGAAGGGCATTCTATGCCATCAAAAGGAACATAAAATTCAACATACCAATTAGGATCTGGATAAAAATACTTTTATCAGTTATATAACCCATTGCCCTTTATGGTTGTGAGGTCTGGGGTTCGCTCACCAACCAAGAATTCACAAAATGGGACAAACACAAAATTGAGACTCTGCATGCAGAATTCTGCAATAAATGTCCTCTGTGTACAACGTAAAACACCAAATAATGCATGCAGAGCAGAATTAGTTCCCATACCCGCAAATTATCAAAATCCAGAAAAGAGCTGTTAAATTCTACAACCACCTAAAAGGAAGTGATTCCCAAACCTTCCATATCAAAGCCATCACCTACAGAGAGATGAACCTGGAGAAGAGTCCCCTAAGCAAGCTGGTCCTGGGGCTCTGTTCACAAACACAAACACACCCCACAGAGCCCCAGGACTGCAACACAATTAGACCAACCAAATCATGAGAAAACAAAAAGATTATTACTTGACACATTGACAACAATTAACAAAAAAACAGAGCAAACTAGAATGCTATTTAGCCCTAAACAGAGAGTACACCGTGGCAGAATACCTGACCACTGTGACTGACCCAAACTTAAGGAAAGCTTTGACTATGTACAGACTCAGTGAGCATAGCCTCGCTATTGAGAAAGGCCGCAGTAGGCAGACATGGCTCTCAAGAGAAGACAGGCTATGTGCTCACTGCCCACAAAATGAGGCGGTAACTGATCTGCACTTCATAACCTCCTGCCAAATGTATGACCACATATTTCCCTCAGAATACACAGATCCACAAAGAATTTGAAAACAATCCCAATTTTGATAAACTCTTATAATTACTTGGTGAAATACCACAGCGTGATACTGAGAGGGAGAGAAAGAGAGGGAGAGACTGAGAGGGAGAGACCGAGAGGGAGAGACAGAGAGAGAGAATGAGAGAGAGAGACTGAGAGGGAGAGACTGAGAGAGAGAGAATGAGAGAGAGAGACTAAGAGGGAGAGACTGAGAGAGAGAGACTGAGAGGGAGAGACTGAGAGAGAGAGAGACAGAGAGAGAGAGACTGAGAGGGTGAGACTGAGAGGGTGAGACAGAGGGTGAGACTGAGAGAGGGAGAGACTGAGAGGGTGAGACTGAGAGAGGGAGAGACCTATCTGACACTGTATCAGATAGGACACACACACACTCTGTATCAGATAAGACACACACACACACTGTATCAGATAAGACACACACACACACACACACACACACACACACACACACACACACACACACACACACACACACACACACACACACTGTATCAGATAAGACACACACACACACTGTATTAGATAAGACACACACACACACACACACACACACACTTTATCAGATAAGACACACACACACACTGTATTAGATAGGACACACACACACTGTATCAGATAAGACACACACACACACACACTGTATCAGATAAGACACACACACTGTATCAGATAAGACACACACACTGTAACAGATAAGACACACACACACACTGTATCAGATATAACACCTACACACACTGTATCAGATAGGACACACACACACTGTATCAGATAGGAAACACACACACACTGTATCAGATAAGACACACACACACACTGTATCAGATAGGAAACACACACACTGTATCAGATAGGAAACACACACACTGTATCAGATAAGACACACACACACACACCAATTGAATTGATCCCCTCTACCACACGGAACCCCACTGATCTACCGACTGAAACGCACGAGGTGGCTAATAACAGACCTCCATCCTATGCTAGCTTGCTACCGAGGGCCAGGCTAGCTGTCTGAATCGCCGTGACCCCAACCAACCTCACTACTCACTGGACCCTTATGATCACTCGACTAAGCATGCCTCTCCTTAATGTCAATATGCCTTGTCCATTGCTGTTCTGGTTAGTGTTTATTGGATTATTTCACTGTAGAGCCTCTAGTCCTGCTCATTATACCTTATCCAACCTTTCAGTTCCACCACCCACACATGCGATGACATCACCTGGTTTCAATGATGTTTCTAGAGACAATATCTCTCTCATCATCACTCAATACCTAGGTTTACCTCCACTGTATTCACATCCTACCATACCTTTGTCTGTACATTATACCTTGAAGCTATTTTATCGACCCCAGAAACCTCCATTTACTCTCTGTTCCAGACGTTCTAGACGACCAATTCTTATCCTACTCCTCCTCTTTTCCTCTGGTGATGTAGAGGTGAATCCAGGCCCTGCAGTGCCTAGCTCCACTCCTATTCCCCAGGCGCTCTCTTTTGATGACTTCTGTAACCGTAACAGCCTTGGTTTCATGCATGTTAACATTAGAAGCCACCTACCTAAGTTTGTTTTATTCACTGCTTTAGCACACTCTGCCAACCCGGATGTTCTAGCTGTGTCTGAATCCTGGCTTAGGAAGACCACCAAAAATTCTGAAATTTTCATCCCAAACGACAACATTTTCAGACAAGATAGAACTGCCAAAGGGGGCGGTGTTGCAATCTACTGTAAATATAGCCTGCAGAGTTATGTCCTACTATCCATGTCTGTACCCAAACAATTTGAATTCCTACTTTTAAAAATCCACCTCTCTAAAAACAAGTCTCTCACCGTTATCGCCTACTATAGACCACCCTCTGCCCAAAGCTGTGCTCTGGACACCATACAGTGGGGCAAAAAAGTATTTAGTCAGCCACCAATTGTGCAAGTTCTCCCACTTAAAAAGATGAGAGAGGCCTGTAATGTTCATCATAGGTACACTTATACTATGACAGACAAAGTGAGAAGAAAAAATCCAGAAAATCACATTGTAGGATTTTTAATGAATTTATTTGCAAATTATGGTGGAAAATAAGTATTTGGTCAATAACAAAAGTTTATCTCAATACTTTGTTTAATACCCTTTGTTGGCAATGACAGAGGTCAAACGTTTTCTGTAAGTCTTCACAAGGTTTTCACACACTGTTGCTGGTATTTTGGCCCATTCCTCCATGCAGATCTCCCCTAGAGCAGTGATGTTTTGGGGCTGTTGCTGGGCAACACGGACTTTCAACTCCCTCCAAAGATTTTCTATGGGGTTGAGATCTGGAGACTGGCTAGGCCACTCCAGGACCTTGAAATGCTTCATACGAAGCCACTCCTTCATTGCCCGGGCGGTGTGTTTGGGATCATTGTCATGCTGAAAGGCCACGTTTCATCTTCAATGCCCTTGCTGATGGAAGGAGGTTTTCACTCAAAATCTCACGATACATGGTCCCATTCATTCTTTCCTTTACACGGATCAGTCGTCCTGGTCCCTTTGCAGAAAAAAAGCCCCAAAGCATGTTTCCACCCCCATGCTTCACAGTAGGTATGGTGTTCTTTGGATGAAACTCAGCATTCTTTGTCCTCCAAACACGACGAGTTGAGTTTTTACCAAAAAGTTATATTTTGGTTTCATCTGACCATATGACATTCTCCCAATCTTCTTCTGGATCATCCAAATGCTCTCTAGCAAACTTCAGACGGGCCTGGACATGTACTGGCTTAAGCAGGGGGACACGTCTGGCACTGCAGGATTTGAGTCCCTGGCGGCGTAGTGTGTTACTGATGGTAGGCTTTGTTACTTTGGTCCCAGCTCTCTGCAGGTCATTCACTAGGTCCCACCCGTGTGGTTCTGGGATTTTTGCTCATCGTTCTTGTGATCATTTTGACCCCACGGGGTGAGATCTTGCGTGGAGCCCCAGATCGAGGGAGATTACCAGTGGGCTTGTATGTCTTCCATTTCCTAATAATTGCTCCCACAGTTGATTTCTTCAAATCAAGCTGCTTACCTATTATAGATTCAGTCTTCCCAGCCTGGTGCAGGTCTACAATTTTGTTTCTGGTGTCCTTTGACAGCTCTTTGGTCTTGGCCATAGTGGAGTTTGGAGTGTGACTGTTTGAGGTTGTGGACAGGTGCCTTTTATGCTGATATAAAGTTCAAACAGGTGCCATTAATTCAGGTAACGAGTGGAGGACAGAGGAGCCTCTTAAAGAAGGTCTGTGAGAGCCAGAAATCTTGCTTGTTTGTAGGTGACCAAATACCTATTTTCCACCATAATTTGCAAATAAATTCATTAAAAATGCTACAACAGTCCTCTCTCATCTTTTTAAGTGGGAGAACTTGCACAATTGGTGGCTGACTACATACTTTTTTGCCCCACTGTATGTGAACTGATTGCCCCCCATCTATCTTCAGAGCTCGTGCTGCTAGGTGACCTAAACTGGAACATGCTTAACACCCCATCCATCCTACAATCTAAGCTTGATGCCCTCAATCTCACACAAATGACCAATGAACCTACCAGGTACCACCCCAAAGCCGTAAACACGAACTCAAAAAAGTTCTGGGACACTGTAAAGTCTATGGAGAATAAGAACACCTCCTCCCAGCTGCCCACTGCACTGAAGATAGGAAACACTGTCACCACTGATAAATCCACTATAATTGAGAATTTCAATAAGCATTTTTCTACGGCTGTCCATGCTTTCCACCTGGCTACCCCTACCCCTGTCAACAGCACTGCACCCCCCACAGCAACTCGCCCAAGCCTTCCCCATTACTCCTTCTCCCAAATCCAGTCAGCTGATGTTCTGAAAGAGCGGCAAAATCTGGACCTCTACAAATCAGCTGGGCTAGACAATCTGGATCCTTTCTTTCTAAAATTATCTGCCGAAATTGTTGCCACCCCTATTACTAGCCTGTTCAACCTCTCTTTCATGTCGTCTGAGATTCCCAAAGATTGGAAAGCAGCTGCGGTCATCCCCCTCTTCAAAGGGGGGGACACTCTTGACCAAAACTGCCACAGACCTATATCTATCCTACCCAGCCTTTCTAAGGTCTTCGAAAGCCAAGTCAACAAACAGAATACAGACCATTTCTAATCTCACCATACCTTCTCCGCTATGCAATCTGGTTTCAGAGCTGGTCATGGGTGCACCTCAGCCACGCTCAAGGTCCTAAACGATATCTTAACCGCCATCGATAAGAAACAATACTGTGCAGCCGTATTCATTGACCTGGCCAAGGCTTTCGGCTCTGTCAATCACCACATCCTCATCGGCAGACTCGACAGCCTTGGTTTCTCAAATGATTGCCTCGCCTGGTTCACCAACTACTTCTCTGGTAAAGTTCAGTGTGTCAAATCGGAGGGTCTGTTGTCCGAGCCTCTGGCAGTCTCTATGGGGGTGCCACAGGGTTCAATTCTTGGACCGACTCTCTTCTCTGTATACATCAAATGTCGCTCTTGCTGCTGGTGATTCTCTGATCCACCTCTATGCAGACGACACCATTCTGTATACTTCTGGCCCTTCTTTGGACACCGTGTTAACAACCTTCCAGGCGAGCTTCAATGCCATACAACTCTCCTTCCGTGGCCTCCAATTGCTCTTAAATACAAGTAAAACTAAATGCATGCTCTTCAACCGATCGCTGCCTGCACCTGCCCGCCTGTCCAACATCATTACTCTGGACGGCTCTGACTTAGAATATGTGGACAACTACAAATACCTAGGTGTCTGGCTAGACTGTAAACTCTCCTTCTAGACTCACATCAAACATCTCAAATCCAAAGTTTAATCTAGAATTGGCTTCCTATTTCACAACAAAACTAACCATCCTACCAATCCTCGACTTCGGCGATGTCATATACAAAATAGCCTCCAATACCCTACTCAATAAATTGGATGCAGTCTATCACAGTGCCATCCGCTTTGTCACCAGAGCCCCATATACTACCCACCACTGCGACCAGTACGCTCTCGTTGGCTGGCCCTCGTTTCATACTCGTCGCCAAACCCACAGGCTCCAGGTCATCTACAAGACCCTGCTAGGAAAAGTCCCGCATTATCTCAGCTTGCTGGTCACCATAGCAGCACCCACCTGTAGCACGCGCTCCAGCAGGTATATCTCTCTAGTCACCCCCAAAACCAATTCTTTCTTTGGCCGCCTCTCTTTCCAGTTCTCTGCTGCCAATGACTGGAACGAACTACAAAAATTTCTGAAACTGGAAACACTTATCTCCCTCACAAGCTATAATAGCACCAGCTGTCAGAGCAGCTCACATATTACTGCACCTGTACATAGCCCATCTATAATTTAGCCCAAACAACTACGTCTTTCCCTACTGTATTTATTTATTTTGCTCCTTTGCACCCCATTATTTCTATCTCTACTTTATACTTTCTTCCACTGCAAATCAACCATTCCAGTGTTTTACTTGCTATATTGTATTTACTTCGCCACCATGGCCTTTTTTTGCCTTTACCTCCCTTATCTCACCTCAGTTGCTCACATTGTATATAGACTTATTTTTCTACTGTATTATTGACTGTATGTTTGTTTACTCCATGTGTAACTCTGTGTTGTTGTTTGTGTCACACTGCTTTGCTTTATCTTGGCCAGGTCGCAGTTGTAAATGAGAACTTGTTCTCAACTAGCCTACCTGGTTAAATAAAGGTGAAATAAAAAACATAAAACACACACACTGTATCAGATAGGACACACTCACACACGCACACACACGCACACACACACACACACACACACACACACTGTATCAGATAGGACACACACACACTGTATCAGATAGGACACACACACACTGTATCAGATAGGACACACACACACTGTATCAGATAGGACACACACACACTGTATCAGATAGGACACACACACTGTATCAGATGTCAGTCAGACAGTTGGGCTGTGATTGGGTGTGATTCAGTATTTGCCCTGTTAGCCCTCTGTGAACACCGCGGCTCTAATGCCTATTATCCCCGGTGTTGTAAGTAGCTGCATTAAGGAGCATAGAAACCTCATGCTGACATTTCATGTCAACCCAACGAACGGACATTATAATCATAGAGTAGGTTAACCATGTTAGAGAAATAACATTCACCTAAACACTGCTGTTCCTCCAGAGTTGACCAAGCCAAATACAGAACCCTGGTTTCTGAAAAACTGTTGAATATAATATCTGTCTAAGATAATATAACTGTATAATATGATATAACTGTATAATATAATATAACTGTCTAATATAATATAACTGTCTAATATAATATAACTGTATAATATAATATAACTGTATAATATAATATCTGTCTAAAATAATATAACTGTCTAATATAATATAACTGTATAATATAATAGAACTGTCTAATATAATATTTGTCTAATATAATATAACTGTATAATATAATAGAACTGTCTAATATAATATTTGTCTAATATAATATAATTGTCTAATATAATATAATTGTCTAATATAATATAACTGTCTAATATAATATAACTGTATAATATAATAGAACTGTCTAATATAATATAACTGTATAATATAATATAACTGTCTAATATAATATAATTGTCTAATATAATATAACTGTCTAATATAATATAACTGTATAATATAATATAACTGTCTAATATAATATAACTGTATAATATAATATAACTGTCTAATATAATATAACTGTATAATATAATATAACTGTCTAATATAATATAATTGTCTAATATAATATAACTGTCTAATATAATATAACTGTATAATATAATATAACTGTCTAATATAATATAACTGTATAATATAATATAACTGTCTAATATAATATAACTGTCTAATATAATATAACTGTCTAATATAATATAACTGTCTAATATAATATAATTGTCTAATATAATATAACTGTATAATATAATATAACTGTATAATATAATATAACTGTCTAATATAATATAACTGTCTAATATAATATAATTGTCTAATATAATATAACTGTATAATATAATATAACTGTATAATATAATATAATTGTCTAATATAATATAACTGTATAAAGAATATAACTGTCTAATATAATATAACTGTCTAATATAATATAACTGTATAATATAATAGAACTGTCTAATATAATATTTGTCTAATATAATATAATTGTCTAATATAATATAACTGTCTAATATAATATTTGTCTAATATAATATAATTGTCTAATATAATATAACTGTCTAATATAATATAACTGTATAATATAATATTTGTAGGCCTTTGGCAACCTAGTAAGCTGAAAGGGGTTTCCACCACTGTTAAAATCCATAAAGGAAATGTGTAAGCACATAGTAGGGTGGTGAATTGGGACATAGAGTATCTGTTTAACATCTCTATAGCATCCTAGTAAATTAGCCCTGAAATCCCTTCTATACTAATGTATGTTTGGTCCCTGAGCTGCCTTTTATTTTATTTATTTTACCTTTATTTAACCAGGCAAGTCAGTTAAGAACAAATTCTTATTTTCAATGACGGCCTGGGAACAGTGGGTTAACTGCCTGTTCAGGGGCAGAACGACAGATTTGTACCTTGTCAGCTCGGGGGTTTGAACTCGCAACCTTCCGGTTACTAGTCCAACGCTCTAACCACTAGGCTACCCTGCCGCCCCATTAGATTATATAATTAAATGTTTATTCGTTCATTCATTCATTCGTTCATTAATGTGGCATCATAATGAAAGTTGTCATGAAGCGGCAGGAATAATTCTGCTTACTGTATAATCGGAGTAGACACCTGCCACTCAGGGCCGTCATCAAATGCATGCACACACACACACAAAAACACACACACAAGCAGCACACACACACAGACAGACAGAAAGACAGACATACATACACACAGACACACAGATACACACACAGCCACACAGTTGTGTCAGCTACAGAGCAGCAGGATCAGCTACAGAGCAGTAGGGTCAGGTACAGAGCAGTAGGATCAGCTACAGAGCAGCAGGGTCAGCTACAGAGCAGCAGGGTCAGCTACAGAGCAGCAGGGTCAGCTATGGAGCAGCAGGGTCAGCTACAGAGCGGCAGGGTCAGCTGCGGAGCGGCAGGGTCAGCTACAGAGCAGCAGGGTCAGCTACGGAGCAGCAGGGTCAGCTACAGAGCAGCAGGGTCAGCTACGGAGCAGCAGGGTCAGCTACAGAGCAGCAGGGTCAGAGCAGCAGGGTCAGATAAAGAGCAGCAGGGTCAGAGCAGCAGGGTCAGCTATGGAGCAGCAGGTTCAGCTACAGAGCAGCAGGGTCAGCTACAGAGCAGCAGGGTCAGCTACAGAGCAGCAGGATCAGCTACAGAGCAGTAGGGTCAGGTACAGAGCAGTAGGATCAGCTACAGAGCAGCAGGGTCAGCTACAGAGCAGCAGGGTCAGCTACAGAGCAGCAGGGTCAGCTATGGAGCAGCAGGGTCAGCTACAGAGCGGCAGGGTCAGCTGCGGAGCGGCAGGGTCAGCTACAGAGCAGCAGGGTCAGCTACGGAGCAGCAGGGTCAGCTACAGAGCAGCAGGGTCAGCTACGGAGCAGCAGGGTCAGCTACAGAGCAGCAGGGTCAGAGCAGCAGGGTCAGATACAGAGCAGCAGGGTCAGAGCAGCAGGGTCAGCTACGGAGCAGCAGGTTCAGCTACAGAGCAGCAGGGTCAGCTACAGAGCAGCAGGGTCAGCTACGGAGCAGCAGGGTCAGCTACAGAGCGGCAGGGTCAGCTACGGAGCGGCAGGGTCAGCTACAGAGCAGCAAGGTCAGCTACGGAGCAGCAGGGTCAGCTACAGAGCAGCAGGGTCAGCTACGGAGCAGCAGGGTCAGCTTCAGAGCAGCAGGGTCAGCTACAGAGCAGCAGGATCAGCTACAGAGCAGCAGGGTCAGCTACAGAGCAGCAGGGTCAGCTACAGAGCAGCAGGGTCAGAGCAGCAGGGTCAGCTACAGAGCAGCAGGGTCAGCTACAGAGCAGCAGGGTCAGCTACGGAGCAGCAGGGTCAGCTACAGAGCGGCAGGGTCAGCTGCGGAGCGGCAGGGTCAGCTACAGAGCAGCAGGGTCAGCTACGGAGCAGCAGGGTCAGCTACAGAGCAGCAGGGTCAGCTACGGAGCAGCAGGGTCAGCTACAGAGCAGCAGGGTCAGCTACAGAGCAGCAAGATCAGCTACAGAGCAGCAGGGTCAGCTACGGAGTAGCAGGGTCAGCTACAGAGCAGCAGGGTCAGAGCAGCAGGGTCAGCTACAGAGCAGCAGGGTCAGAGCAGCAGGGTCAGCTACGGAGCAGCAGGTTCAGCTACAGAGCAGCAGGGTCAGCTACAGAGCAGCAGGGTCAGCTACGGAGCAGCAGGGTCAGCTACAGAGCGGCAGGGTCAGCTACGGAGCGGCAGGGTCAGCTACAGAGCAGCAGGGTCAGCTACGGAGCAGCAGGGTCAGCTACAGAGCAGCAGGGTCAGCTACGGAGCAGCAGGGTCAGCTTCAGAGCAGCAGGGTCAGCTACAGAGCAGCAGGATCAGCTACAGAGCAGCAGGGTCAGCTACGGAGCAGCAGGGTCAGCTACAGAGCAGCAGGGTCAGAGCAGCAGGGTCAGCTACAGAGCAGCAGGGTCAGAGCAGCAGGGTCAGCTACGGAGCAGCAGGTTCAGCTACAGAGCAGCAGTGTCAGCTACAGAGCAGCAGGTCAGTTACAGAGCAGCAGGGTCAGCTACAGAGCAGCAGGATCAGCTACAGAGCAGCAGGGTCAGCTACGGAGCAGCAGCGTCAGCTACAGAGCAGCAGGGTCGGAGCAGCAGGGTCAGCTACAGAGCAGCAGGATCAGCTACAGATCAGCAGGATCAGCTACAGAGCAGCAGGGTCAGCTACAGAGCAGCAGGGTCAGCTACAGAGCAGCAGGGTCAGCTACAGAGCAGCAGGGTCAGAGCACCAGGTTCAGCTACAGAGCAGCAGGGTCATAGCAGCAGGGTCAGCTACGGAGCAGCAGGGTCAGCTACAGAGCAGCAGGGTCAGCTACAGAGCAGCAGGATCAGCTACAGAGCAGCAGGATCAGCTACAGAGCAGCAGGGTCAGCTACGGAGCAGCAGGGTCAGCTACAGAGCAGCAGGGTCAAAGCAGCAGGGTCAGCTACGGAGCAGCAGGGTAGCTACTGAGCAGCAGGGTCAGAGCAGCAGGGTCAGCTACGGAGCAGCAGGGTAGCTACAGAGCAGCAGGGTCAGAGCAGCAGGGTCAGAGCAGCAGGGTCAGCTACGGAGCAGCAGGGTCAGCTACATTTTGGGATTAAGCACTTTACTCTAGGGTGCAACATGGTAGCAAGATTATATCCTATTTTCCCTGGCTGCCAGGCCTGGGATTTGAACCAGCAACACTCTGGTTATTCATCTATCTAAATTCTAGGCTAACTGTCGCCCCAAGTAGGTGACAGAGAGTGTGAGACAGAGAGAGCGATGGAGGAAGGGAGAGGGAGAGAGAGACATAGAGACAGAGAGAAAGGGATAGAGAGAAAGAGAGAGAGATAGGGAGAGGAAAAGAGAAAGGGAGAGAAAGAAAGAAAGAGAGAGAGAGAGACAAGAGGGAGAGTCCAGAGAGCTACATTTGGTTTGAGACAAACAGAGACCTTATTTCTCCCTCTGACCCAACAGGAGAGGTCATATTGTCCCTCTGGCCCAAAAGGAGAGGTCATATTGTCCCTCTGGCCCAACAGGAGAGGTCATATTGTCCCTCTGGCCCAACAGGAGAGGTCATATTGTCCCTCTGGCCCAACAGGAGAGGTCATATTGTCCCTCTGGCCCAACAGGAGAGGTCATATTGTCCCTCTGGCCCAACAGGAGAGGTCATATTGTCCCTCTGGCCCAACAGGAGAGGTCATATTGTCCCTCTGGCCCAACAGGAGAGGTCATATTGTCCCTCTGGCCCAACAGGAGAGGTCATATTGTCCCTCTGGCCCAACAGGAGAGGTCATATTGTCCCTCTGGCCCAACAGGAGAGGTCATATTGTCCCTCTGGCCCAACAGGAGAGGTCATATTGTCCCTCTGGCCCAACAGGAGAGGTCATATTGTCCCTCTGGCCCAACAGGAGAGGTCATATTGTCCCTCTGCACAGACATGCAGACACACACACAGCACAGACATGCAGACACACACACAGCACAGACATGCAGACACACACACAGCACAGACATGCAGACACACACACAGCACAGACATGCAGACACACACAGCACAGACATGCAGACACACACAGCACAGACATGCAGACACACACAGTACAGACATGCAGACACACACAGCACAGACATGCAGACACACACAGCACAGACATGCAGACACACACAGTACAGACATGCAGACACACACAGCACAGACATGCAGACACACACAGTACAGACATGCAGACACACACAGCACAGACATGCAGACACACACAGCACAGATATGCAGACACACACAGCACAGACATGCAGACACACACAGCACACTCTTAGATTAAAAGGGTTCTTCAGTTGTCCACATAGGATAACCCTTTTTAGTTCCAGGTAGAACCCTTTTTATTTCCAGGTATAACTATTTTGGGTTCCAACTAGAACCATCTGTGGAAAAGCAGAGGAGAGGAAAGGACATCTAGAGTGTAGAGTTTACCTATGTCTAAAGGGAAGAGGGGTGTCTTGGTGTGAGTCAGTCTAGCCTCTGATGTTTCCTTCTCCTTAGACTCCTAGCTAGTTCATTACTGGATCCAAAGTGTTAGCCTCCAGAGCTTTCTGAGGCAATGGATCAAGTTAATGTGTGCTCTCTCTCTCTCCAGAGCTTTCTGAGGTAATGGGTCAAGTTAATGTGTGCTCTCTCTCTCTCCAGAGCTTTCTGAGGTAATGGATCAAGTTAATGTGTGCTCTCTCTCTCTCCAGAGCTTTCTGAGGTAATGGATCAAGTTAATGTGTGCTCTCTCTCTCTCCAGAGCTTTCTGAGGTAATGGGTCAAGTTAATGTGTGCTCTCTCTCTCTCCAGAGCTTTTGAGGTAATGGATCAAGTTAATGTGTGCTCTCTCTCTCTCCAGAGCTTTCTGAGATAATGGATCAAGTTAATGTGTGCTCTCTCTCCCTCCAGAGCTTTCTGAGATAATGGATCAAGTTAATGTGTGCTCTCTCTCTCTCCAGAGCTTCTGAGATAATGGATCCTGTTAATGTGTGCTCTCTCTCTCTCTCCAGAGCTTTCTGAGATAATGGATCCTGTTAATGTGTGCTCTCTCTCTCTCTCTCCAGAGCTTTCTGAGGTAATGGATCCTGTTAATGTGTGCTCTCTCTCTCTCCAGAGCTTTCTGAGATAATGGATCATGTTAATGTGTGCTCTCTCTCTCTCCAGAGCTTTCTGAGGTAATGGGTCAAGTTAATGTGTGCTCTCTCTCTCTCCAGAGCTTTTGAGGTAATGGATCAAGTTAATGTGTGCTCTCTCTCTCTCCAGAGCTTTCTGAGATAATGGATCAAGTTAATGTGTGCTCTCTCTCCCTCCAGAGCTTTCTGAGATAATGGATCAAGTTAATGTGTGCTCTCTCTCTCTCCAGAGCTTCTGAGATAATGGATCCTGTTAATGTGTGCTCTCTCTCTCTCTCCAGAGCTTTCTGAGATAATGGATCCTGTTAATGTGTGCTCTCTCTCTCTCTCTCCAGAGCTTTCTGAGATAATGGATCAAGTTAATGTGTGCTCTCTCTCCCTCCAGAGCTTTCTGAGATAATGGATCAAGTTAATGTGTGCTCTCTCTCTCTCCAGAGCTTCTGAGATAATGGATCCTGTTAATGTGTGCTCTCTCTCTCTCTCCAGAGCTTTCTGAGATAATGGATCCTGTTAATGTGTGCTCTCTCTCTCTCTCTCCAGAGCTTTCTGAGGTAATGGATCCTGTTAATGTGTGCTCTCTCTCTCTCCAGAGCTTTCTGAGATAATGGATCATGTTAATGTGTGCTCTCTCTCTCTCCAGAGATTTCTGAGATAATGGATCCTGTTAATGTGTGCTCTCTCTCTCTATCCTATGTGATGCCTTTAACACATCCATGTTTGGATCCCTTGGCCAAGTCTCAAATGGCAACCTATTCCCTGTAAAGTGCACTAGTGCACCCATATGACTGTGGTTAAAAGTAGCGCACTCTAGGGAATGAGGCAGGGAATGAGGTAGGGAATGAGGTAGGGAATGAGGTACCAGTTGAGTACACATCCTGGTGAAAGGTATCATGACCTTATTGCCCAGAGGAGTGGCAGACTGATACAGTACATACCTATCTCCCTGAGGTGATGTGGGAGAAAGGTTAAGACACTGAATGATATGATGTTGGTGGCTCTGTAGGAAATGACTGACAACCGTAGTAGATGGTTGTGAGTGTGTGTGAATGCAATGCGAAGTGTGTATGCGAGGGTGTGGCTGTGTGTGTGTATGAGAGGGTGTGGCTGTGTGTGTGTATGAGAGGGTGTGGCTGTGTGTGTGTATGAGAGGGTGTGGCTGTGTGTGTGTATGAGAAGGTGTGGCTGTCTGTGTGTATGAGAATGAGTGGCTGTGTGTGTGTATGAGAGGGTGTGGCTGTGTGTGTGTATGAGAGGGTGTGGCTGTGTGTGTGTATGAGAGGGTGTGGCTGTGTGTGTGTATGAGAGGCGGAATGTGTGTTAGTCCACTTTGAAACACGAGTGTGTGTGTATTAACCGGGGGTGACAGCAGTAACCGCCCTGGCGCCAGCCAGCGAGAGAACCAGTCATCTGCTCTTTCCTTCCTCGTTAGACCATGTTTGAGGAGAATTATCTGTGGCCCACACACACCACACACATACACACACACACCACGCACACATCTGAGAGAGGCTTTGGATCTGAAGCTGCTGCTGAGTTGGGAAGTCTTGTCATATTGACTCGTTCAGGCTAAGTTTTGAAACTCTAGATGACTGTATTAAACATAAGGGGGCGTGAGAGAAAGTGAAGGGGCTGTTGTACTGTCAGACGCCTCTCACAACAATTTGAGTAATGGGGAATTAGCACAGCTGCTGAACCGTACTGCTGATTTATTTGGGTTTAATCAAATTGCTCAGAGTCCAACCCCCCCCCCCCCCCCCCCCCCTTTAATCTAATCTGAAATCAAACTTCATGTTGTTGATGAAGATGAAATAGAGAGAGACGGAGGCACCAGCAGCACAGTTCACACTACGCAGCCATCAGTATCCCTCTTTTGAATGTTTTCTCTCGATAAATCTGTATTTTAATGATTTCCCCCTCTCTCTACCATCTCTCTCCCAGATTCCTCCTCCATTTCCCCCTCTCTCTACCATCTCTCTCCCAGATTCCTCCTCCCTTTCCCTCTCTCTCTACCATCTCTCTCCCAGATTCCTCCTCCCTTTCCCTCTCTCTCTACCATCTCTCTCCCAGATTCCTCCTCCCTTTCCCTCTCTCTCTACCATCTCTCTCCCAGATTCCTCCTCCCTTTCCCCCTCTCTCTACCATCTCTCTCCCAGATTCATCCTCCCTTTCCCTCTCTCTCTACCATCTCTCTACCATCTCTCTCCCAGATTCCTCCTCCCTTTCCCCCTCTCTCCCCCACCCTCTCTCTAAATCGCTCCACCTCTCCATCCTTTTTCCCTACCCTCTCTTTAAATCTCTCCATCTCTCTACCTCTCCACTCCCCACCCTCTCTCTAAATCCCTCTCTCTCTCCCCCTCCCCCCACCCTCTCTCTAAATCCCTCTGTCTCTCTATCTCTCCACCCTCCCCCCACCCTCTCGCCAAATCTCTCCGTCTCTCTCTCTATCTCTCCCCCTCCCCCACCCTCTCTCTAAATCCCTCTGTCTCTCTCTCTCCACCCTCCCCCCACCCTCTCGCCAAATCTCTCCATCTCTCTCTCTCCACCCTCCCCTCACCCGCTCTCTAAATCACTCCCATCTCTCCACCTCTCCATCCTTTCTACCTACCCACTCTCCATTTCTCTACCCCTCCCCATCCCCCCACCCTCTCTCTAAATCCCTCTGTCTCTCTACCTCTCCACCCTGCCCCCACCCTCTCTCTAAATCCCTCTGTCTCTCTACCTCTCCACCCTGCCCCCACCCTCTCTCTAAATCCCTCTGTCTCTCCAGCTCTCCACCCTGCCCCCACCCTCTCTCTAAATCCCTCTGTCTCTCTACCTCTCCACCCTGCCCCCACCCTCTCTCTAAATCTCTCCGTCTCTCTCTCCACCCTCCCCTCACCCTTTCTCTAAATCGCTCCCATCTCTCCACCTCTCCATCCTTTCTACCTACCCACTCTACATTTCTCTACCCCTCCCCCCCACCCTCTCTCTAAATCCCTCAGTCTCTCTACCTATCCATCCTTTTCCCCCACTTTCTCTCTAAATCTCTCAATCTCTCTCTGTGTTGGCCTTCCCAGGCTGGGTTCCCAGGTGTAGGCAGTGTCTCTGGCCAGCCAATAGATTGTGTGGAACAAAGCCAGGGTGACATTTTATCTGACAGCGGCTCCCATGGGGCCCCCAAGCCTCACACACACAGCTCCTGTGTGGCCAAAGCCGGACTGCCTCGCTGTCAGGGAGATTTCAGTGTGTACGACGTGGAGGGGAAGAAAGTCCACATAAACTGAGCCCATATCACTGTGTGTGTGTGTGTGTGTGTGTGTGTGTGTGTGTGTGTGTGTGTGTGTGTGTGTGTGTTTATGTGTGTGTGTGTGTGTGTTTATGTGTGTGTTTATGTGTGTGTGTGTGTGTGTGTGTGTTTATGTGTGTGTGTGTGTGTGTGTGTGTTTATGTGTGTGTGTGTGTGTGTGTGTGTGTGTGTGTGTGTGTGTGTGTGTGTGTGTGTGTGTGTGTGTGTGTGTGTGTGTGTGTGTGTGTGTGTGTGTGTGTGTGTGTGTGTGTGTGTGAGCGACCTGGCACAATCATCCCCGGGGCATCACAGCCGAGCACAGAGCGGAGGTCCCTGAGGATCGCAGGAGAGTGAGATGAAACAGAAAGAGAGATCTAACCTCTAGTAGAGAGAGGGAAAGAGAGAGCAGACTCATACATTTTCTCAGTTAAAACCAAGTACTGAACAAATGTCAAATTGTTTTTTTACCAAATTATCGTACGACAGACCACGTATTCACCCTGCACACCCTAATTGACAAACAAACAAACCAAAACAAAGACAAAGTCTTCTCATGGTTTGTTGATTTCAAAAAAGCCTTCGACTCAATTTGGCATGAGGGTCTGCTATTCAAATTGATGGAAAGTGGTGTTGGGGGACAATCATATGGCATTATAAAACCCATGTACACAAACAACAAGTGTGCAGTTAAAATAGGAAAAAAAACACAGTGCCGTGGGGTGAGACAGGGATGCAGCTTAAGCCCCACTCTCTTCAACATATATATCAACAAATTGGCGAGGGCACTAGAACAGTCTGCAGCATCTGGTCTCACCCTACTAGAATCTGAAGTTAAATGTCTGCTGTATGCTGATGATCTGGTGCTTCTGTCCCCAACCAAGGAGGGACTACAACAGCACCTAGATCTTATGCACAGATTCTGTCAGACCTGGGCCCTGACAGTAAATCTCAGTAAGACCAAAATAATGGTGTTCTAAAAAGGTCCAGTTGCCAGTACCACAAATACAAATTCCATCTAGACACTGTTGACCTAGAGCACACGAAAAAAATAAACTTGGCCTAAACATCAGCGCCACAGGTAACTTCCACAAACCTGTGAACGATCTGAGAGACAAGGCAAGAAGGGCCTTGTATGCCATCAAGAGGAACATAAAATTCAACATACCAATTAGGATCTGGCTAAAAATACTTGAATCAGTTATATAACCCATTGTCTTTTATGGTTGTGAGGTCTGGGGTTTGCTCATCAACCAAGAATTCACAAAATGGGACAAACACCAAATTGAGACTCTGCATGCAGAATTCTGCAAAAATATCCTCAGTGTACAACGTATACAACACCAACTACTGCATGCAGAGCAGAATTAGGCCGATACCCACTATTTATCAAAATCCAGAAAAGAGCTGTTAAATTCTACAACCACCTAAAAGGAAGTGATTCCCAAACCTTCCATATCAAAGCCATTCTACAGAGAGATGAACCTGGAGAAGAGTCCCCTAAGCAAGCTGCTCTGTTCAAAAACACAAATAAGACCCAAAAAATGTGCAAACTAGAATGCTATTTGGCCCTAAACAGAAAGTACATAGTGGCAGAACACCTGACCACTGTGACTGACCGAAAATTAAGGAAAGCTTTGACTATGTACAGACTCAGTGAGCATAGCCTTGCTATTGAGAAAGGCCGCCGTAGGCAGACATGGCTCTCAAGAGAAGACAGGCTATGTGCTCACTGCCCACAAAATGAGGTGGAAACTGAGCTGCACTTCCTAACCTCCTGCCCAATGGATGACCATATTAAAGAGACATATTTCCCTCAGATTACACAGATCCACAAACAATTCGAAAACAAATCCAATTTTGATAAACTCCCATATCTACTGGGTGAAATTCCACAGTGTGCCATCACAGCAGCAAGATTTGTGACCTGTTGCCACGAGAAAAGGGCAACCAGTGAAGAACAAACACCATTGTAAATAAATGTTATGCTTATTTATTTTATCTTGTGTCCTTTAACCATTTGTACATTGTTAAAACACTGTATATATATTATATGACATTTGTAACGTCTTTATTGTTTTGAAACTTCTGTATGTGTAATGTTTACTGTTAATTTTTATTGTTTATTTCACTTTATATATTATCTACTTCACTTGCTTTGGCAATGTTAACACATGTTTCCCATGCCAATAAAGCTCTTGAATTGAATTGAGAGAGAGAGAGAGAGAGAGAGAGAGAGAGAGAGAGAGAGAGAGAGAGAGAGAGAGAGAGAGAGAGGGAGAGAGAGAGAGACTCAGATGATTATTATTCCTAGTGGCTCTATATAGACTAACCTCAGATGATCCTTATTCCTAGTGGCTCTAGATAGACTCACCTCAGATGATTCTTATTCCTAATGGCTCTAGATAGACTCACCTCAGATGATTCTTATTCCTAGTGGCTCTAGATAGACTCACCTCAGATTATTCTTATTCCTAGTGGCTCTAGATAGACTCACCTCAGATGATTCTTATTCCTAGTGGCTCTAGCTAGAATCACCTCAGATGATTCTTATTCCTAGTGGCTCTAGATAGAATCAAAGCAAAGCTGTGTGACACAGACAACAACACAGAGTGACACATGGAGTAAACAATAAACAAGCAAATAACACAATAAGCAAATCAATGGCACAGTAGAGAAAAGAAAGTCTATATACAGTGTGTGCAAAAGGCATGAGGAGGTAGGCAATAAATAGGCCATAGCAGTGAATAATTACAATTTAGCAGATTAACACTGGAGTGATAAATTAGCAGATGATGATGTGCAAGTAGAGATACTGGTGTGCAAAAGAGCAGAAAAGTAAATAAAATAAAACAGTATGGGGATGAGGTAGGTAGATTGGGTGGGCTATTTACAGATGGACTATGTACAGCTGCAGCGATCGGTTACCTGCTCAGAGAGTTGGTGTTTAAATCAAAATCAAATCAAATTTATTTATATAGCCCTTCGTACATCAGCTGATATCTCTAAAGTGCTGTACAGAAACCCAGCCTAAAACCCCAAACAGCAACCAATGCAGGTGTAGAAGCACGGTGGCTAGAAAGGCCAAAACCTAGGAAGAAACCTAGAGAGGAACCAGGCTATGTGGGGTGGCCTCTTCTGGCTGTGCCGGGTGGAGATTATAACAGAACATGGCCAAGATGTTCAAATGTTCATAAATGACCAGCATGGTCCAATAATAATAAGGCAGAACAGTTGAAACTGGAGCAGCAGCACGGCCATGTTTTAAAGTTGGTGAGGGAAATAAAAGTCTCCAACAATTCGTTCCAGTCACTGGCAGCAGAGAACTGGAAGGAAAGGCGGACAAAGGAGGTGTTGGCTTTGGGGATGATCAGTGAGATATACCTGCTGGAACGTGTGCTACGGGTGGGTGTTGTTATCGTGACCAGTGAACTGAGATAAGGCGGAGCTTTAGCTAGCATAGACTTATAGATGACCTGGAGCCAGTGGGTCTGGCGACGAATATGTAGCGAGGGCCACACGAATAGAGCATACAGGTCGCAGTGGTGGGTGGTATAAGGTGATTTGGTAACAAAATGGATGGCACTGTGATAGACTGCATCCAGTTTGCTGAGTAGAGTGTTGGACGCTATTTTGTAGATGACATCGCCGAAGTCGGGGATCGGTAGGATAGTCAGTTTTTCTAGGGTAAGTTTGGCGGCGTGAGTGAAGGAGGCTTTGTTGCGAAATAGAAAGCCGATTCTAGATTTGATTTTTGATTGGAGATGTTTAATATGAGTCTGGAAGGAGAGTTTACAGTCTAGCCAGACACCTAGGTATTTATAGTTGTCCATGTATTCTAGGTCGGAACCATCCAGGGTGGTGATGCTTGTCGGGCGGGCGAGTGCGGGCAGCGAACGTTTGAAAAGCATGCATTTAGTTTTACTAGCGTTTAAGAGCAGTTGGAGGCCACGGAAGGAGTGTTGTATGGCATTGAAGCTCGTTTGGAGGTTAGTTAGCACATTATGCAAGGAAGGGTCAGAAGTATACAGAATGGTGTCGTCTGCGTAGAGGTGGATCAGGGAAACGCCTGCAGCAAGAGCGACATCATTGATATATACAGAGAAAAGAGTCGGCCCGAGAATTGAACCCTGTGGTACCCCCATAGAGACTGCAAGAGGTCCGGACAACATGCCCTCCGATTTGACACACTGAACTCTGTCTGCAAAGTAGTTGGTGAACTAGGCGAGGCAGTCATTAGAAAAACCAAGGCTATTGAGTCTGCTGAGAATACAGTGATTGACAGAGTCGAAAGCATTAGCCAGGTCGATGAAGACGGCTGCACAGTACTGTCTTTTATCGATGGCGGTTATGATATCGTTTAGTACCTTGAGCGTGGCTGAGGTGCACCCGTGACTGGCTCGGAAGCCGGATTGCACAGTGGAGTAGGTACGGTTGGATTTGAAATGGTCAGTGATCTGTTTATTAACTTGGCTTTCGAAGACTTTAGATAGGCAGGGCAGGATGGCTATAGGTTTGTAACAGTTTGGGTCTAGGGTGTCACCCCCTTTGAAGAGGGGGATGACCGCAGCAGCTTTCCAATCTTTAGGGATCTCAGACGATACGAAAGAGAGGTTGAACAGGCTGGTAATAGGGGTTGCAACAATGGCGGCGGATAGTTTTAGAAAGAGAGGATCCAGATTGTGTAGCCCAGCTGATTTGTACGCGTTCAGGTTTTTCAGCTCTTTCAGAACATCTGCTGTCTGGATTTTGGTGAAGGAGAAGCTGGGGAGGCTTGGGCGTGTAGCTGCGGGGGAGGCGGAGCAGTTGGCCGGGGTTGGAGTAGCCGGGAGGAAGGCATTGTCAGCCGTTGAGAAATGCTTATTGAAATGTTCGATTATCACGGATTTGGCAGTGGTGACCGTGTTATCTAGCATCAGTGCAGTGGGCAGCTGGGAGGAGGTGCTCTTGTTCTCCATGGACTTTACAGTGTCCCAAAACTTTTATGAGTTAGAGCTACAGGATGCAAATTTCTGCTTGAAAAAGCTAGCCTTTGCTTACCTGACTGACTGCGTGTATTGGTTCCTGACTTCCCTGAACAGTTGCATATCATGGGGACTATTCGATGCTATTGCAGTCTGCCACAGAATGTTTTTGTGCTGGTCAAGGGCAGTCAGGTCTGGAGTGAACCAAGGGCTATATCTGTTCTTAGTTCTGCATTTTTTGAATGGGGCATGCTTATCTAAGATGGTGAGAAAATTAATTTTAAGGAATGACCAGGCATCCTCGACTGAAGGGATGAGGTCAATATCCTTCCACGATACCCGGGCTAGGTCGATTAGAAAGGCCTGCTCGCAGAAGTGTTTTAGGGAGCGTTTGACAGTGATGAGGGGTGGTCGTTTGACCGCGGACCCATAGCGGATACAGGCAATGAGGCAGTGATTGCTGAGATCCTGATTGAAATCAGTGGAGGTGTATTTGGAGGGCAAGTTGGTTAGGATAATGTCTATGAGGGTGCCCATGTTAACGGATTTAAGGTTGTACCTGGTGGGTTCCTTGATGATTTGTGTGAGATTGAGGGCATCTAGCTTAGATTGTAGGACTGCCGGGGTGTTAAGCACATCCCAGTTTAGGTCACCTAACAGGACAAACTCTGAAGCTAGATGGGGGGCGATCAATTCACAAATGGTGTCCAGGGCACAGCTGGGAGCGGAGGGGGGTCGATAGTAGACGGCAACAGTGAGAGACTTATTTCTGGAGAAGTACATTTGTTAAATTAGAAGTTCAAACTGTTTGGGTATGGACCTGGAGAGTATGATATTACTTTGCAGGCTCTCTCTGCAGTAGACTGCAACTCCTCCCCCTTTGGCAGTTCTATCTTGACAGAAAATGTTGTAGCTGGGTATGGAAATCTCAGAATAGTTGGTGGCCTTCCTAAGCCAGGATTCAGACACGGCAAGGACATCAGGGTTGGCAGAGTGTGCTAAAGCAATGAGTAAAACAAACTTAGGGAGGAGGCTTCTGATGTTGACATGCATGAAACCAAGGTTTTTTCGATCACATAAGTAAACAAATGAGTGTGCCTGGGGACATGCAGGTCCTGGGTTTACCTCCACATCACCCGAGGAACAGAGGAGGAGTAGGATGAGGGTACGGCTAAAGGCTATCAAAACTGGTCGCCTGGAGCGTTGGGGACAAAGAGTAAAAGGAGCAGATTTCTGGGCGTGGTAGAATAGATTCAGGGCATAATGTGCAGACAGGGGTATGGTGGGGTGCGGGTACAGCAGGAGTAAGCGCAGGCACTGAGTGATTGTAAGAGAGGTTGTATCTCTGGATAAGCTGGTTATAATGGGTGAGCTCACTGCATGTGAGGGAGGTGGGACAAAGGAGGTATCAGGGGTATTATGAGGGGAACTAGGGGCTCCATTGTAAACTAAAACAATGATAACTAACCTAAACAACAGTATACAAGGCATGTTGACATATGAGAGAGACATACAGCGAGGCATAAAGTAAACACAGGTGTTGATTTGGAGAGCTAGCTAAGACAACAACGGGTGAGACAATGACAGCTAATCAGCTAAGACAACAACGGGTGAGACAACGACAGCTAATCAGCTAAGACAACAACGGGTGAGACAACGACAGCTAATCAGCTAAGACAACAACTGGTGAGACAACGACAGCTAATCAGCTAAGACAACAACTGGTGAGACAACGACAGCTAATCAGCTAAGACAACAACGGGTGAGACAACGACAGCTAATCAGCTAAGACAACAACGGGTGAGACAACGACAGCTAATCAGCTAAGACAACAACGGGTGAGACAACGACAGCTAATCAGCTAAGACAACAACGGGTGAGACAACGACAGCTAATCAGCTAAGACAACAACGGGTGAGACAATGACAGCAGGTGACTGGGCAGACAGGGACATCTCATATTACTATATAGAATTATTATTTTCATTTTTTTTTTGTTAAATATTGATTTTATAAATGTATAATTTGTACAGTTCTTTATAGAAAATGTGGTTATTTGTTACATTTGACTGTGTAACTCCGAGCAGTACTACTTATTTCTCTGAGAGTGAGACGGATATATTGCGTTTTTCAAAAGAACATGATTATTTGTCTCTCTGAAATTAAATCATCAAGTGTTATATTTTAAACAAATACATGTCTGTCATTGAACAACCCCATGACATGACATGATTAGATAGTGAAAAAACACACCTCTCTCTTTCATAAGTTGTTTCATAACAATAAAAGCAAATTTACCAACATTTCTGAAATGGATATATAGTCTGGATATATAGATATATAGTCAGTAGCTGGTGTGACCACCATCATGCAGAGTGACACATCTCCTTCACATAGAGTTGATCAGGCTGTTGATTGTAGCCTGTGGAATGTTGTCCCACTCCCCCTCAATGGCTGTGTGAAGTTGCTGGATATTGATAGGAACTGGAACACGCTGTCGTAAACGCCGATCCAGAGCATCCCAAACATGCTCAATGGGCGACATGTCTGATGAGTATGAAGGCCATGGAAGATCTGGGACATTTTCAAGTTCCAGAAATGATGTACAGATTCTTGCGACATCGGGTCCTGCACAGTTGAAACCGGGATTCATCTTTGAAGAGCACACTTCTTCAGCGTGCCAGTGGCCATCGAAGGTGAACTTTTGCCCACTGAAGTTGGTTACGACTCCGAACTGCAGTCAGGTCAAGACCATGGTGAGGACGACGAGCACACAGATGAGTTTGTGCAGAAATTCTTTGTTTGTACAAACCCACAGTTTCATCAGCTGGACTGGTGGCTAGTCTCAGATGATCCCACAGGTGAAGAAAACGGATGTGGAGGTCCTGGGCTGGCGTGGTTACACGTGGGCTGCTGTTGTGAGGCCGATCATTCAATTCTCTAGCAACAGCTCTGGTGGACATTCCTGCAGTCAGCATGCTAATTGCACTCTCCCTCAAAACTTGAGACATCTGTGGCATTGTGTTGTGTGAGAAAACTTCACATTTTAAAGTGGCCTTTTATTGTCCCCAGCACAAGGTGCACCTGTGTAATGATCATGCTGTTTAATCAGCTTCTTGATATGCCACACCTGTCAGGTGGAAGGATTATCTTTGCAAAGGAAAAATACTCACTAACAGGAATGTAAACTAATTTGTACACAATATTTGAGAAAAAAAAGCTTTTTTTGTAACAAACATTTCTGGGATATTTTATTTCAGTTCATGAAACCCTTTACATGTTGTGTTTATATTTTTGTTCAGTGTACGTTGTGCCTTTGTAGACCTTGGGTGTATGGTTTTGTACCGCAAGACCTGTGTGTTAGTCTGCCATGAGACAGGGACAACATGAACCTCACTCTGCCTTTCCAGTCACATTAAAAGCTATGCAATTTACCCCAGAGCCAGGGTGTTAAGCTGGAGTTGAATCCCTCTGAGGCTACAGTCAAATCCCCTGCTATGGAGGTTACCCCAGAGCCAGGGTGTTAAGCTGGAGTTGAATCCCTCTGAGGCTACAGTCAAATCCCCTGCTATGGAGGTTACCCCAGAGCCAGGGTGTTAAGCTGGAGTTGAATCCCTCTGAGGCTACAGTCAAATCCCCTGCTATGGACGTTACCCCAGAGCCAGGGTGTTAAGCTGGAGTTGAATCCCTCTGAGGCTACAGTCAAATCCCCTGCTATGGAGAGAGAGAGAATGGGATGAGGGAAGACAGAATGGGATGAGGGAATACAGAATGGGATAGAGGGTAGAGAGAGAGAGGAGGAGAGAGAGGGTAGAGAGAGAGGGGTTGAAAGAGGAGGAGAGAGAGAGGGGTTGAGAGAGAGGGGTTGAGAGAGGAAGAGAGAGAGGGTAGAGAGAGAGGTGTTGAAGAGAGGAGGAGAGATAGGGTCAAGAGAGAGAGAGGAGGAGAGAGAGAGTAGAGAGAGAGAGAGGTTGAGAGAGGAGGAGAGAGAGGGTAGAGAGCGATTGTTTTGAAACTTCTGTATGTGTAATGTTTACTGTTAATTTTTATTGTTTTTCACTTTATATATTCACTTTATATATTATCTACCTCACTTGCTTTGGCAATGTTAACACATGTTTCCCATGCCAATAAAGCCCTTGAATTGAATTGAATTGATAGGTGTTGAGAGAGGAGGAGAGAGAGGGTAGAGAGAGATAGGTGTTGAGAGAGGAGGAGAGAGGATAGAGAGAGAGGTGTTGACGAGAGGAGGAGAGAAAGGGTAGAGAGAGAGGGGTTGAGAGAGGAGGAGAGAGAGGTTTTGAAGAGAGGAAGAGAGAGTTTTTTTATTACAAATGTGTACAAATGGAGTGAGGAGATAAGGCAATAAATAGGCCATAATAGCAAAGTAATTACAATTTAGCAGATTAACACTGGAGTGATAGAAAAGCAGATGATGATGTGCAAGTAGAGATACTGGTGTGCAAAAGAGCAGCTAAGTAAATAAAAACAATATGGGGATGAGGTAGGTAGATGGGTGGGCTATTTACAGATGGACTATGTTCAGATAGCTGATGTTTAAAGTTAGTGAGGGAAGTGTAAGTCTCCCGCTTCAGCGATTTTTGCAATTTGTTCCAGTCACTGGCAGCAGAGAACTGGAAGGAAAGGCAGCCAAAGGAGGTGTTGGCTTTGGGGATGACCAGTGAGATATACCTGCTGGAGCACGTGCTACGGGTGGGTGTTGTTATTGTGACCAGTGAGCTGAGATAAGGCAGAGCTTTAACTAGCATAGACTTATAGATGACCTGGAGCCAGTGGGTCTGGCGACGAATATGTAGCGAGGGCCAGCCGACTAGAGCATACAGGTCGCAGGGGTGGGTGGTTTAAGGCGCTTGGGTAACAAAATGGATAGCACTGTGATAGACTGCATCCAATTTGCCTTTTAAACCAGCTTCATTAGTTCTAGATGTTTTAAACCTGCTTCATTAGTTATAGATGTTTTAAACCAGCTTCAGTAGTTCTAGATGTTTTAAACCAGCTTCAGTAGTTCTAGATGTTTTAAACCAGCTTCAGTAGTTCTAGATGTTTTAAACCAGCTTCATTAGTTCTAGATGTTTTAAACCAGCTTCATTAGTTCTAGATGTTTTAAACCAGCTTCAGTAGTTCTAGATGTTTTAAACCAGCTTCATTAGTTCTAGATGTTTTAAACCAGCTTCATTAGTTCTAGATATTTTAAACCAGCTTCAGTAGTTCTAGATGTTTTAAACCAGCTTCATTAGTTCTAGATGTTTTAAACCAGCTTCAGTAGGTCTAGATACCTTTTAAACCAGCTTAAGTAGGTCTAGATACCTTTTAAACCAGCTTAAGTAGGTCTAGATGCCTTTTGAACCAGCTTCAGTAGTTCTAGATGCCTTTCAAAGCAGGTTTCTAGACTTGTCAGTCTTGTTAAATCATGATTATCAGTTCAGGTTAGAGGTGACAGTCCTCTTAAACCACATTTTACACGTCTGGTGATATGACCTTTTAACCATGATGAGGCTCCATCTCTTTTCATGATGTGTGTGTTTGCTGCTCATTTCAACTCAATCGTTTTGATATCAGAGCTTTTAAACGCAGGCTATTACCATTACCCCAAATGACTGCTCATATTGGGATCATTTCATGAAATTTTACTACCTAAAATTGATGTTGGGAGAAAAACATATAAACGCTGCCCAGTCCACTTGAAAAATACACAGATGTGGTGTGTGTTTGTGACTGACAGAGTAGCCTCAGGGTCAATGTGTTTGGATGATTATATGAATACAGTAGCTCTGTGCAGTCTGCTGAAAGAGTAGCCTCAGAGTCAATGTGTTTGGATGATTATATGAATACAGTAGCTCTGTGTAGCGTGCTGAAAGAGTAGCCTCAGTCAATGTGTTTGGATGATTATATGAATACAGTAGCTCTGTGTAGCCTGCTGAAAGAGTAGCCTCAGTCAATGTGTTTGGATGATCATATGAATACAGAAGCTCTGTGTAGCCTGCTGAAAGAGTAGCCTCAGTCAATGTGTTTGGATGATTATATGAATACAGTAGCTCTGTGCAGTCTGCTGAAAGAGTAGCCTCAGAGTCAATGTGTACATCCCAAAATGCCCCTTATTCCCTGCATGGTGCCCTATTCGTGCCCTGGTCGAAGGCAGTATCCTCCAGGGAAGCAGGGTGTCACTGTGTTTGGCTGATATCGTAATGACTAGCTGGCTGTTGGGATGGAAGGTGGAAGTGTTTGTTGTGGATCACTGACTAGTTAGGAGGGGTGTCCTCTCTACTGTGTGTGTGTGTGGGGGGGGGGGGGGGGGGGGGGGAGTGCTAGGAACCTATTGAAATGAGAGGCGATGTGGGTCTCAGCCAACATGGCTCATTTGTCATAGTGACATCACTGCACTCGCACTCCATCCATCTCTCTGGGGCAGGACCACAGAACCACAGTGTAACGCATGCAGGCTGGTCTTCCCTGAACACACACAGTGTAACGCATGCAGGCTGGTCTTCCCTGAACACACACAGCGTAACGCAGGCTGGTCTTCCCTGAACACACACAGCGTAACGCAGGCTGGTCTTCCCTAAACACACACAGTGTAACGCAGGCTGGTCTTCGCTGAACACACACAGTGTAACGCATGCAGGCTGGTCTTCCCTGAACACACACAGCGTAACGCAGGCTGGTCTTCGCTGAACACACACAGTGTAACGCATGCAGGCTGGTCTTCCCTGAACACACACAGTGTAACGCAGGCTGGTCTTCCCTAAACACACACAGTGTAACGCAGGCTGGTCTTCGCTGAACACACACAGTGTAACGCATGCAGGCTGGTCTTCCCTGAACACACACAGTGTAACGCAGGCTGGTCTTCCCTAAACACACACAGTGTAACGCAGGCTGGTCTTCCCTGAACACACACAGTTTAACGCACGCAGGCTGGTCTTCCCTGAACACACACAGTGTAACGCAGGCTGGTCTTCCCTGAACACACACAGTGTAACGCACGCAGGCTGGTCTTCCCTGAACACACACAGTGTAACGCAGGCTGGTCTTCCCTGAACACACACAGTGTAACGCAGGCTGGTCTTCCCTGAACACACACAGTGTAACGCAGGCTGGTCTTCCCTAAACACACACAGCGTAACGCAGGCTGGTCTTCGCTGAACACACACAGTGTAACGCATGCAGGCTGGTCTTCCCTGAACACACACAGTGTAACGCAGGCTGGTCTTCCCTGAACACACACAGTGTAACGCAGGCTGGTCTTCCCTGAACACACACAGCGTAACGCAGGCTGGTCTTCCCTGAACACACACAGTGTAACGCATGCAGGCTGGTCTTCCCTGAACACACACAGTGTAACGCATGCTGGTCTTCCCTGATCACACACAGCGTAACGCAGGCTGGTCTTCCCTGATCACACTGCCTGTTGCAATCCCAAACACGTTGTCAACACACACACACAAACACACACACACACACACACACACACACATACACACACACACACACACACACACACACACAGAGCCTGAGGATAACAGGTGTTTCTCCACACAACGTAGCTATTCAGAATTAAAATGAGATATGACTTTACACTAATGAATAAAAATGACGCGTCATAAATGTACACTGAACACCTGGGTGATGTGATGGTAATGGAGAATAACAAAACGGAGAGACATTTACATTTACATTTACGTTGTCTCCTGAACTATGATGCTCCAGTCTTCACTCATTACCACCATGCTGTTTCCCCTGAACTATGACGCTCCAGTCTTCACTCATTACCACCAGGCTGTTTCTCCTGAACTATGATGCTCCTGTCTTCACTCATTACCACCAGGCTGTTTCTCCTGAACTATGATGCTCCAGTCTTCACTCATTACCACCAGGCTGTTTCCCCTGAACTATGATGCTCCTGTTTTCACTCATTACCACCAGGCTGTTTCTCCTGAACTATGATGCTCCAGTCTTCACTCATTACCACCAGGCTGTTTCTCCTGAACTATGATGCTCCAGTCTTCACTCATTACCACCAGGCTGTTTCTCCAGAACTACGATGCTCCAGTCTTCACTCATTACCACCAGGCCGTTTCTCCTGAACTATGATGCTCCAGTCTTCACTCATTACCACCAGGCTGTTTCTCCTGAACTACGATGCTCCAGTCTTCACTCATTACCACCAGGCTGTTTCTCCTGAACTACGATGCTCCAGTCTTCACTCATTACCACCAGGCTGTTTCTCCTGAACTATGATGCTCCAGTCTTCACTCATTACCACCAGGCCGTTTCTCCTGAACTACGATGCTCCAGTCTTCACTCATTACCACCAGGCTGTTTCTCCTGAACTATGATGCTCCAGTCTTCACTCATTACCACCAGATTGTTTCTCCTGAACTACGATGCTCCAGTCTTCACTCATTACCACCAGGCTGTGGTAGCTGCAGCAGTAGAGGAGAGAAAGAGAGAGAGAGAGGGAGGAGAGAAAGAGAGAGAGAGGTGAGAAAGAGAGAGAGAACAGAGTTATTTAGTTCCAACATATTAAAAAGAGGGAACAGCAAAGTAAAATAAAAGAATCAGAGAGAATCACCTCAGATGATTCTTATTCCTAGTGGCTCTAGATAGAATCACCTCAGATGATTCTTATTCCTAGTGGCTCTGGATAGACTCACCTCAGATGATTCTTATTCCTAGTGGCTCTAGATAGAATCACCTCAGATGATTCTTATTCCTAGTGGCTCTAGATAGAATCACCTCAGATGATTCTTATTCCTAGTGGCTCTGGATAGAATCACCTCAGATGATTCTTATTCCTAGTGGCTCTAGATAGAATCACCTCAGATGATTCTTATTCCTAGTGGCTCTGGATAGAATCACCTCAGATGATTCTTATTCCTAGTGGCTCTGGATAGAATCACCTCAGATTAGGGCTGGACGGTATACTGTATCTTATGATACACCGCTATTGATGCAGGGACCGGTTTGTGTTTTTAGTTTACCTTCTATACCGGTATTTGAATGTTTCGTTTGTGTGTGATACGCCTTGTGTAATGTCAATTTTTATAGTTTACTTCGCTACTTGAGTCGTCTCTCTCCGCTCTTTCTCTCCGTGCAACTTTCCACACAGACCTAGCCACGCCCCTGTCACTCAAGAGAGAGTAGAGAAGAGAGAGAGAGAGAGAGATAGAATATAGAGACCTGAGCAGAAGAGAGAGAGAGAGAGAAATGAGTAGTGGAGCGAGAGAGGAGGAGAGAGAGAGAAGATAAAGACCTGAGTAGTGGAGAGAGAGAGGAGGAGAGAGAGAGAAGAGAGAGACCTGAGTAGAGGAGAGAGAGAGATCTGAGTAGTGGAGAGAGAGAGAGAGAGAGAACTGAGTAGTGGAGAGAGAGAGGAGGAGAGAGAGAACTGAGTAGTGGAGAGAGAGAGAGAGAACTGAGTAGTGGAGAGAGAGAGAACTGAGTAGTGGAGAGAGAGAGAGAGAGAACTGAGTAGTGGAGAGAGAGAGGAGGAGAGAGAGAACTGAGTAGTGGAGAGAGAGAGAGAGAACTGAGTAGTGGAGAGAGAGAGAACTGAGTAGTGGAGAGAGAGAGAGAGAGAACTGAGTAGTGGAGAGAGAGAGGAGGAGAGAGAGAACTGAGTAGTGGAGAGAGAGAGAGAGAACTGAGTAGTGGAGAGAGAGAGGAGGAGAGAGAGAACTGAGTAGTGGAGAGATAGAGAGAAAGACCTGAGTAGTGGAGAGAGAGAGAGAGAGAACTGAGTAGTGGAGAGAGAGAGGAGGAGAGAGAGAACTGAGTAGTGGAGAGAGAGAGGAGAGAGAGAGAACTGAGTAGTGGAGAGAGAGAGAGAGAGAGAGACCTGAGTAGTGGAGAGAGAGAGAGAGACCTGAGTAGTGGAGAGAGAGAGAGAGAGAACTGAGTAGTGGAGAGAGAGAGGAGGAGAGAGAGAACTGAGTAGTGGAGAGAGAGAGGAGAGAGAGAGAACTGAGTAGTGGAGAGAGAGAGAGAGAGAGACCTGAGTAGTGGAGAGAGAGAGGAGGAGAGAGAGAACTGAGTAGTGGAGAGAGAGAGAGAGAGAGACCTGAGTAGTGGAGAGAGAGAGAGAGACCTGAGTAGTGGAGAGAGAGAGAGAGACCTGAGTAGTGGATAGAGAGAGGAGGAGAGAGAGACCTGAGTAGTGGAGAGAGAGAGAGAGAGAGAGAGAGAACTGAGTAGTGGAGAGAGAGAGAGAGAGACCTGAGTAGAGGAGAGAGAGAGGAGGAGAGAGAGACCTGAGTAGTGGAGAGAGAGAGAGAGAGAGAGAGAGAACTGAGTAGTGGAGAGAGAGAGAGAGAGACCTGAGTAGAGGAGAGAGAGAGGAGGAGAGAGAGACCTGAGTAGTGGAGAGAGAGAGAGAGAGAGAGAGACCTGAATAGTGGAGAGAGAGAGAGAGAGAGAGAACTGAGTAGTGGAGAGAGAGAGGAGGAGAGAGAGACCTGAGTAGTGGAGAGAGAGAGAGAGAGAACTGAGTAGAGGAGAGAGAGAGAACTGAGTAGTGGAGAGAGAGAGAGAACTGAGTAGTGGAGAGAGAGAGAGAGAGAACTGAGTAGTGGAGAGCGAGAGGAGGAGAGAGAGACCTGAGTAGTCGAGAGAGAGAGAGAGAGAGAACTGAGTAGTGGATAGAGAGAGAGAGAGAGACCTGAGTAGTGGAGAGAGAGAGAGAGAGAGAACTGAGTAGTGGAGAGCGAGAGGAGGAGAGAGAGACCTGAGTAGTCGAGAGAGAGAGAGAGAGAGAGAGAGAGAACTGAGTAGTGGATAGAGAGAGGAGGAGAGAGAGACCTGAGTAGTGGAGAGAGAGAGAGCGAGAGAACTGAGTAGAGGATAGAGAGAGGAGGAGAGAGAGACCTGAGTAGTGGAGAGAGAGAGAGAGAGAACTGAGTAGAGGAGAGAGAGAGGAGGAGAGAGAGACCTGAGTAGTGGAGAGAGAGAGAGAGAACTGAGTAGAGGAGAGAGAGAGGAGGAGAGAGAGACCTGAGTAGTGGAGAGAGAGAGAGAACTGAGTAGTGACGAGAGAGAGAGAGAGAGAACTGAGTAGTGGAGAGAGAGAGGAGGAGAGAGAGACCTGAGTAGTCGAGAGAGAGAGAGAGAGAGAACTGAGTAGTGGAGAGAGAGAGGAGGAGAGAGAGACCTGAGTAGTGGAGAGAGAGAGAGCGAGAGAACTGAGTAGAGGAGAGAGAGAGGAGGAGAGAGAGACCTGAGTAGTGGAGAGAGAGAGAGAGAACTGAGTAGAGGAGAGAGAGAGGAGGAGAGAGAGACCTGAGTAGTGGAGAGAGAGAGAGAACTGAGTAGTGGAGAGAGAGAGAACTGAGTAGTGGAGAGATAGAGAGAGAGAACTGAGTAGAGGAGAGAGAGAGAGAGAGAGAGAGAACTGAGTAGAGGAGAGAGAGAGAGAGAGAGAGAGACCTGAGTAGAGGAGAGAGAGAGAGAGAGAACTGAGTAGAGGAGAGAGAGAGGAGGAGAGAGAGACCTGAGTAGTGGAGAGAGAGAGAGAGAGAACTGAGTAGAGGAGAGAGAGAGGAGGAGAGAGAGACCTGAGTAGTGGAGAGAGAGAGAGAGAGAACTGAGTAGAGGAGAGAGAGACCTGAGTAGTGGAGAGAGAGAGAGAACTGAGTATTGGAGAGAGAGAGGAGGAGAGAGAGACCTGAGTAGTGGAGAGAGAGAGAGAACTGAGTAGTGGAGAGAGAGAGAGAGAGACCTGAGTAGAGGAGAGAGAGAGAACTGAGTAGAGGAGAGAGAGAGGAGGAGAGAGAGAACTGAGTAGAGGAGAGAGAGAGAGAGAGAGAGAACTGAGTAGAGGAGAGAGAGAGGAGGAGAGAGAGAACTGAGTAGTGGAGAGAGAGAGAGAGAGAACTGAGTAGAGGAGAGAGAGAGGAGGAGAGAGAGAACTGAGTAGTGGAGAGAGAGAGAACATACCAATTACAAAATACAAATTAGGATTTGGCTACAAATACTTGAATCAGTCATAGAGCCCATTGCCCTTTATGGTTGTGAGGTCTGGGGTCTGCTCACCAACCAAGACTTCACAAAATGGGACAAACACCAAATTGAGACTCTGCATGCAGAATTCTGCAAAAATATCCTCCGTGTACAACGTAGAACACCAAATAATGCATGCAGAGCAGAATTAGGCCGATACCCACTAATTATCAAAATCCAGAAAAGAGACGTTCAATTCTATAACCACCTAAAAGGAAGCGATTCGCAAACCTTCCATAACAAAGCCATCACCTACAGAGAGATGAACCTGGAGAAGAGTCCCCTAATCAAGCTGGTCCTGGGGCTCTGTTCACAAACACAAACACACCCCACAGAGCCCCAGGACAGCAGCACAATTAGACCCAACCAAATCATGAGAAAACAAAAAGATAATTACTTGACACATTGGAAAGAATTAACTAAAAAACAGAGCAAGCTAGAATGCTATTTGACCCTAAACAGAGAGTACACCGTGGCAGAATACCTGACCACTGTGACTGACCCAAACTTAAGGAAAGCTTTGACTATGTACAGACTTAGTGAGCATAGCCTTGCTATTGAGAAAGGCCGCCGTAGGCAGACATGGCTCTCAAGAGAAGACAGGCTATGTGCTCACTGCCCACAAAATGAGGTGGAAACTGAGCTGCACTTCCTAACCTCCTGCCCAATGTATTTTTTTTATTTTATTTTATTTTACCAGGCAAGTCAGTTAAGAACAAATTCTTATTTTCAATGACGGCCTGGGAACAGTGGGTTAACTGCAGTTGCACCTTTATTTATTTATTTAACTAGGGAAATCAATTAAAAACAAATTCTTATTTTCAATGACAATCTAGGAACAGTGAACTGCCTTGTTCAGGGGCAGAACAACAGATTTGTACCTTGTCAGCTCGGGGGTTTGAACTCGCAACCTTCCGGTTACTAGTCCAGCGCTCTAACCACTAGGCTACCCTGCCGCCCCGACCATATTAGAGAGACATATTTCCCTCAGATTACACAGATCCACAAAGAATTCGAAAACAAATCCAATTTTGTTGAACTCCCATATCTACTGGGTGAAATTCCACAGTGTGCCATCACAGCAGCAAGATTTGTGACCTGTTGCCATAAGAAAAGGGCAACCAGTGAACACCATTGTAAATACAACCCATATTTATGCTTATTTATTTTCCCTTTTATATATATATATATATATATATATATATAAATAATATGACATTTGTAATGTCTTTATTGTTTTGAAACTTCTGTATGTGTAATGTTTACTGTTAATTTGTATTGTTTATTTCACTTTTGTATATTATCTACCTCACTTGCTTTGGCAATGTTAACACATGTTTCCCATGCCAATAAAGCCCCTTGAATTGAATTGAATTGAGAAGAGAGAGACCTGAGTAGAGGAGAAGAGAGAGACCTGAGTAGAGGAGAGAGAGAGAGAACTGAGTAGTGGAGAGAGAGAGGAGGAGAGAGAGACCTGAGTAGTGGAGAGAGAGAGAGATAACTGAGTAGAGGAAAGAGAGAGAGAGAACTGAGTAGTGGAGAAAGAGAGAGAGAACTGAGTAGAGGAGAGAGAGAGAGAGAGAGAGAGAGAGAGAGAACTGAGTAGTGGAGAGAGAGGAGGAGAGAGTGAGGAGAAGAGAAATACCTGAGTAGAGGAAAGAGAGAGGTGAAGAGAGAGACCTGAGTAGAGGAAAGAGAGAGAGAGAACTGAGTAGTGGAGAGAGAGAGGAGGAGAGAGAGACCTGAGTAGAGGAAAGAGAGAGAGAGAACTGAGTAGTGGAGAGAGAGAGGAGGAGAGAGAGACCTGAGTAGAGGAAAGAGAGAAAGAGGAAAAGAGAGAGAGACCTGAGTAGAGAGAGAGAGAGGAAAAGAGAGAGAGACCTGAGTAGAGGAGAGAGAGAAGAAAAGAGAGAGAGACCTGAGTAGAGGAGAGAGGGGAGAGAGAGAGGAAGAGAGAGAGAGACCTGAGTAGAGGAGAGAGGGGAGAGAGAGAGGAAGAGAGAGAGAGACCTGAGTAGAGGAGAGAGGGGAGAAAGAGAGAGAGACCTGAGTAGAGGGGAGCAGCCTATTTTTTTGAAGCTACTCTAGATGATGATGCCCTTAGACACCCCTCTGCTGATCTGTCTTTGATAATCTCTCTGATCTCGTGTGTGTGTGTGTGTGTGTGTGTGTGTGTGTGTGTGTGTGTGCGTGCGTGTGTGCGTGCGTGCGTGCGTGTGTGCGTGCGTGCGTGTGTGTGTGTGTCACTGGAAGACTTGGCCAAACTTTACCCAACCACGTCCACAAATGGCATCATCACGCTTGATGTCCAGACTGTACATGTTTGTACTGAGGAATGTGTTGGCAGAAAGATACTGAACCTACTTTAAAGATGCTGCTTCTTTTATTCATTTATTGGGGAGTGGGGGAAGTTGTAGACTGTAATGTGACTCTGTTCTGAGACCGTTTCTGTTAAGAATGTCTCTTTTGACAGGAACAGTAGGTCCATAGTGGGTGGAGGAGAATCCAATGGAATGTAGCCACTTTCAGATACAGTTGAAGTCGGAGGTTTACATACACCTTTGTCAACTACCTTTCAACCTAGTTTTCCACAATTCCTGACATTTAATCCTAGTAAAAATTCCCTGTTTTAGGTCAGTTAGGATCACCACTTTATTTTAAGAATATGAAATGTCAGAATAATAGTAGAGAGAGAGATTTATTTCAGCTTTTATTTCTTTCATCACATTCCCAGTGGGTCAGAAGTTTACATACACTCAATTAGTATTTGGTGGCATTGCCTTTAAATTGTTTAACTTGGGTCAAACGTTTCCGGTAGCCTTCCACAAGCTTCCCACAATAAGTTGGGTGAATTTTGGCCCATTCCTCCTGACAGAGCTGGTGTAACTGAGTCAGGTTTGTAGGCCTCCTTGCTCGCACACACTTTTTCAGTTCTGCCATGCAATCTCCATAGAAAAAAATTAACAGTAGAATGGCCTTACTCAAGAGCTCAGTGAATGTCAACTTGGCACCGTCATAGGATTCCACCGTTCCAACAAGTCAGTTCGGAAAATTTCTGCCCTGCTAGAGCTTTACCAGTCAACTGTAGGTGATGTTATTGTGAAGTGGAAATGTCTAGGAACAACAATGGCTCAGCCGCAAAGTGGTAGGCCACACAAGCTCACAGAACGGGACCGCAGAGTTCTGAAGCTGAAATCGTCTGTCCTTGGTTGCAACACTCACTACCGAGATCTAAACTGCCTCTGGAAGCAACGTCAGCACAATAACTGTTCGTCAGGAGCTTCAAGAAATGGGTTTCCATGGCCGAGCAGCCGCACACAAGCCTAAGATCACCATGTGTAATGCCAAGCTTCGACTGGACTGGTGTAAAGCTCGCTGCCATTGGACTCATAGGATGCCACTTTTCCAACAAGTCAGTTGGACAAATTTCTGCCCTGCTAGCACTGCCTCGGTCAACTGTAAGTGCTGTCAGGAGAACTTTGGAATGCCAGGATAACGCTACCTGCCCCCGTGCACAAAGTGAGGTCCCATACAGCAATGGTTTGTCAAGATCGGTGTGGAAGAACTTGACTGGCATGCACAGAGCCATGACCTCAACCCCATCAAACACCTTTGGGATGAATTGGAACGCAGACTGCGAGCCAGGCCTAATAGTCCAACAGCAGTGCCTGAACTCACTAATGCTCTTGTGGCTGAATGGAAGCAAGTCCCCCGCAGCAATGTTCCAACATCTAGTGGAAAGCCTTCCCAGAAGAGTGAAGGCTCTTATATCAGCAAAGGGGGGACCAACTCCATATTAATATCCATGATTTCGGGAATGAGATGTTTGACGAGCAAGTGTCCACGTACGTTTGGTCATGTAGTGTATTATGCAAACTGCACATTTGTGCTTCCATACAGCCTCAACGGCCACTGTGTTCCGGAGCCCTTGACCAGCAGGGACGTGTCAGACTGATTCCATGGCCACAGGGACGTGTCAGACTGATTCCATGGTCACAGAGACGTGTCAGACTGATTCCATGGCCACAGGGACGTACCAGACCGATTCTATGGCCATAGGGATGTGTCAGACTGATTCCATGGCCACAGGGACGTGCCAGACTGATTCCATGGCCACAGGGACGTGCCAGACCGATTCCATGGCCACGGGGACGTGCCAGACTGATTCCATGGCCACAGGGACGTACCAGACCGATTCTATGGCCATAGGGATGTGTCAGACTGATTCCATGGCCACAGGGACGTGCCAGACTGATTCCATGGCCACAGGGACGTGCCAGACCGATTCCATGGCCACAGGGACGTGCCAGACTGATTCCATGGCCACAGGGACGTCTCAGACTGATTCCATGGCCACAGGGACGTGCCAGACCGATTCCATGGCCACGGGGACGTGCCAGACTGATTCCATGGCCACAGGGACGTCTCAGACTGATTCCATGGCCACAGGGACATGCCAGACTGATTCCATGGTCACAGGGACGTGTCAGACTGATTCCATGGCCACACAGGGACATGCCAGACTGATTCCATGGCCACAGGGACGTGTCAGACTGATTCCATGGCCACAGGGACGTGTAAGACTGAATCCATGGCCACAGGGACGTGTCAGACTGAATACATGGTCACAGGGACGTGCCAGACTGATTCCATGGCCACAGGGACGTGTCAGACTGATTCCATGGCCACAGGGACGTGTCAGACTGATTCCATGGTCACAGAGACGTGTCAGACTGATTCCATGGCAACAGGGACGTACCAGACCGATTCTATTGCCATAGGGATGTGTCAGACTGATTCCATGGCCACAGGGACGTGCAAGACTGATTCCATGGCCACAGGGACGTGCCAGACTGATTCCATGGCCACAGGGACGTGCCAGACCAATTCCATGGCCACGGGGATGTGTCAGACTGATTCCATGGCCACAGGGACGTGTCAGACTGATTCCATGGCCACAGGGACGTGCCAGACTGATTCCATGGCCACAGGGACGTGCCAGACCGATTCCATGGCCACGGGGACGTGCCAGACTGATTCCATGGCCACAGGGACGTCTCAGACTGATTCCATGGCCACAGGGACATGCCAGACTGATTCCATGGTCACAGGGACGTGTCAGACTGATTCCATGGCCACACAGGGACATGCCAGACTGATTCCATGGCCACAGGGACGTGTCAGACTCATTCCATGGCCACAGGGACGTGTAAGACTGAATCCATGGCCACAGGGACGTGTCAGACTGAATACATGGTCACAGGGACGTGCCAGACTTATTCCATGGCCACAGGGACGTGTCAGACTGATTCCATGGCCACAGGGACGTGGCAGACTGATTCCATGGTCACAGAGACGTGTCAGACTGATTCCATGACCACAGGGACGTGTCAGACTGATTCCATGGCCACAGGGATGTGTCAGACTGATTCCATGGCCACAGGGACGTGTCAGACTGATTCCATGGCCACAGGTACGTGCCAGACTGATTCCATGGCCACAGGGACATGCCAGACCAATTCCATGGCCACAGGGACGTGCCAGACTGATTCCATGGCCACAGGGACGTGCCAGACCAATTCCATGGCCACGGGGACGTGTCAGACTGATTCCATGACCACAGGGACGTGTCAGACTGATTCCATGGCCACAGGGATGTGTCAGACTGATTCCATGGCCACAGGGACGTGCCAGACTGATTCCATGGCCACAGGGACGTGCCAGACTGATTCCATGGCCACAGGGACGTGCCAGACTGATTCCATGGCCACAGGGACGTGCCAGACTGATTCCATGGCCACAGGGACGTGCCAGACCAATTCCATGGCCACGGGGACGTGTCAGACTGATTCCATGACCACAGGGACGTGTCAGACTGATTCCATGGCCACAGGGATGTGTCAGACTGATTCCATGGCCACAGGGACGTGTCAGACTGATTCCATGGCCACAGGGACGTGCCAGACTGATTCCATGGCCACAGGGACGTGCCAGACCGATTCCATGGCCACGGGGATGTGTCAGACTGATTCCATGGCCACAGGGAAGTGTCAGACTGATTCCATGGCCACAGGGACGTGCCAGACTGATTCCAAGGCCACAGGGACGTGCCAGACCGATTCCATGGCCACGGGGACGTGCCAGACTGATTCCATGGCCACAGGGACGTCTCAGACTGATTCCATGGCCACAGGGACATGCCAGACTGATTCCATGGTCACAGGGACGTGTCAGACTGATTCCATGGCCACACAGGGACATGCCAGACTGATTCCATGGCCACAGGGACGTGTCAGACTGATTCCATGGCCACAGGGACGTGTAAGACTGAATCCATGGCAACAGGGACGTGTCAGACTGAATACATGGTCACAGGGACGTGCCAGACTGATTCCATGGCCACAGGGACGTGTCAGACTGTTTCCATGGCCACAGGGACGTGTCAGACTGATTCCATGGTCACAGAGACGTGTCAGACTGATTCCATGACCACAGGGACGTGTCAGACTGATTCCATGGCCACAGGGATGTGTCAGACTGATTCCATGACCACAGGGACGTGTCAGACTGATTCCATGGCCACAGGGATGTGTCAGACTGATTCCATGGCCACAGGGACGTGTCAGACTGATTCCATGGCCACAGGGACGTGCCAGACTGATTCCATGGCCACGGGGACGTGTCAGACTGATTCCATGACCACAGGGACGTGTCAGACTGATTCCATGGCCACAGGGATGTGTCAGACTGATTCCATGGCCACAGGGACGTGTCAGACTGATTCCATGGCCACAGGGACGTGCCAGACTGATTCCATGGCCACGGGGACGTGTCAGACTGATTCCATGACCACAGGGACGTGTCAGACTGATTCCATGGCCACAGGGATGTGTCAGACTGATTCCATGGCCACAGGGACGTGTCAGACTGATTCCATGGCCACAGGGACGTGCCAGACTGATTCCATGGCCACAGGGACGTGCCAGACCGATTCCATGGCCACAGGGACGTGCCAGACTGATTCCATGGCCACAGGGACGTCTCAGACTGATTCCATGGCCACGGGGACGTGTCAGACTGATTCCATGACCACAGGGACGTGTCAGACTGATTCCATGGCCACAGGGATGTGTCAGACTGATTCCATGGCCACAGGGACGTGTCAGACTGATTCCATGGCCACAGGGACGTGCCAGACTGATTCCATGGCCACAGGGACGTGACAGACTGATTCCATGGCCACAGGGACGTGCCAGACTGATTCCATGGCCACAGGGACGTGCCAGACCAATTCCATGGCCACGGGGACGTGTCAGACTGATTCCATGACCACAGGGACGTGTCAGACTGATTCCATGGCCACAGGGATGTGTCAGACTGATTCCATGGCCACAGGGACGTGTCAGACTGATTCCATGGCCACAGGGACGTGCCAGACTGATTCCATGGCCACAGGGACGTGCCAGACCAATTCCATGGCCACGGGGGCGTGCCAGACTGATTCCATGGCCACAGGGACGTCTCAGACTGATTCCATGGCCACAGGGACATGCCAGACTGATTCCATGGTCACAGGGACGTGTCAGACTGATTCCATGGCCACACAGGGACATGCCAGACTGATTCCATGGCCACAGGGACGTGTCAGACTGATTCTATGGCCTCAGGGACGTGTAAGACTGAATACATGGTCACAGGGACGTGCCAGACTGATTCCATGGCCACGTGTCACACAATCAGATGAATAGTCCCAAAGTCCGTCCCAAAGTCACAACCATGGACAACCAACACACTGATTTATTATATATATTTTTTCCCCCCTCTCTGTTTCCCTGAAAACATTGTGGTCTTTAAGGGATCTGGATGTGTGTGTTTATGTGTGTGTGTGTGTGTGTGTGTGTGTGTGTGTGTGTTTTACTATCCTAGTCTTCAATTCACTATACTACTGAGTATACTGGATACTAGGACTGTATGGATGACAGAATCTATAGCAGCACTATACTACTGAGTATACTGGATACTAGTACTGTAAGGATGGCTGCATCTATAGCAACACTATACTACTGAGTATACTGGATACTAGTACTGTACGGATGACTGTATCTATAGCAGCACTATACTACTGAGTTTACTGGATACTAGTAATGTATGGATGCCAGAATCTATAGCAGCACTATACTACTGAGTATACTGGATACTAGTACTGTATGGATGACAGAATCTATAGCAGCACTATACTACTGAGTATACTGGATACTAGTACTGTAAGGATGGCTGCATATATAGCAACACTATACTACTGAATATACTGGATACTAGTACTGTATGGATGACTGTATCTATAGCAGCACTATACTACTGAGTATACTGGATACTAGTACTGTATGGATGACTGTATGGGTCCCACTGTTTTTTGCCAATTCTGAGCTGATGGCACTGCTGGACATCTGTCGATTGTGAAGTGAAGTATTGCATGATGTGTCTTTCATCTGCTGCAGTACGTTTCCCTTGGCCGACCACTGCGTCTACGGTCCTCAACGTTGCCAATTTTTCTTTGTGCTTCTTCAAAAGAGCTTGGACATCACATCTCGAAAACTCCTTTTTAACTTGACATTTCTGCCTGGAGAGAGACCTTGCTGATGCTGTACAACGACCGTGTGTCCTGTTTCTGTGCTCAGTCTTGCCACGGTGTAAACTGTCTTCAGTAACCTCACCATGTTTGCTGTTCTTCAACCAGTTTTGGCTGTTAGTTTGATTCCTCCTCCACCGGGCTGTTTCTGTTTCTGTTAATGATTGTGTTTCAACCTACATATTGAATTGATGATCATTAGCACCTGTCTGGTGTAATTGTTAAATCATACACCTGACTATAGGCCTACAAAGTCCCTCACTTTATGCAAGTGTACCTACAAGAGTTGATGCTGTTTTGAAGGCAAAGGGATTTTTCTTCTGTTCACTCACTTTGCATTGAGTTAAATGATAAATATAAACTGTTAACATGTCTATTTTTTAAAGCATTTTAACTTTACAGCATTTTTCACACCTGCCTAAAACGTTTGCACAGTACTGTATATAACACAGGGCTGTAACCCAAACAAAGAGCGAGGTCTAACCCTCTAATAAATACACGGGATGAGACCCGTAATAACAACACAAGGGACGAGACCCGTAATAACAATACACGGGACGAGACCCGTAATAACAACACACAGGACGAGACCCGTAATAACAACACACAGGACGAGACCCGTAATAACAACACACGGGACGAGACCCGTAATAACAACACACAGGACGAGACCCGTAATAACAACACACGGGACGAGACCCGTAATAACAACACAAGGGACGAGACCCGTAATAACAATACACAGGACGAGACCCGTAATAACAACACACGGGACGAGACCCGTAATAACAACACAAGGGACGAGACCCGTAATAACAACACACGGGACGAGACCCGTAATAACAACACACGGGACGAGACCCGTAATAACAACACACGGGACGAGACCCGTAATAACAACACACGGGACGAGACCCGTAATAACAACACACGGGACGAGACCCGTAATAACAACACACAGGACGAGACCCGTAATAACAACACACGGGACGAGACCCGTAATAACAACACACGGGACGAGACCCGTAATAACAACACAAGGGACGAGACCCGTAATAACAACACACGGGATGAGACCCGTAATAACAACACACGGGACGAGACCCGTAATAACAACACAAGGGACGAGACCCGTAATAACAACACACGGGACGAGACCCGTAATAACAACACAAGGGACGAGACCCGTAATAACAACACACGGGACGAGACCCGTAATAACAACACAAGGGACGAGACCCGTAATAACAACACACGGGACGAGACCCGTAATAACAACACACGGGACGAGACCCGTAATAACAACACAAGGGACGAGACCCGTAATAACAACACACGGGACGAGACCCGTAATAACAACACACGGGACGAGACCCGTAATAACAACACAAGGGACGAGACCCGTAATAACAACACACGGGACGAGACCCGTAATAACAACACACGGGACGAGACCCGTAATAACAACACACGGGACGTGACCCGTAATAACAACACACGGGATGAGACCCGTAATAACAATACACGGGATGAGACCCGTAATAACAACACACGGGATGAGACCCGTAATAACAACACACGGGACGAGACCCGTAATAACGACACACGGGGATGAGACCCGTACTAACAACACACGGGGATGAGACCCGTAATAACGACACACGGGACGAGACCCGTAATAACAACACACAGGGATGAGACCCGTAATAACGACACACGGGGATGAGACCCGTAATAACAAGTGCACACTGACCCGGTAACACGAAAGCCGATACAACAGAGCACAGGTACTCACAAGACCAATGGACATGGAACAATAACCAACAAGGACAATGGGGAACAGAGGGCACATATTTACACATACTAATCAGGGGGAATGGGAACCAGGTGTAATGAGACGAGACAGTCCGGGGTTGGTGGTGATGAATCCAGTTCAGTGATGCCTAGAAGGCCTGTGACGTAGACCTCAGAAGCTGGTGAATGTAATGAGGAGCAGTTGCTGCTGAGGAGCCTATTATTCAATTGTAGGAATGAATACTGTCGAGCAGTGAGGTCTTTGAGATGCTGAATATTCCTTCACGGAGACAGGAACTTTGTTTCTTTCATGGCTGTCCCATATTCCTTTAATTGTTGATCCGTAACAAGTTCCATTGGGATCCACGCCTTCCTTTTTACCACTGACTAGTTAGAGAGACATGGTCTCATGTTACGTTCACTCAGCTAGAACAGGATGTTGTTCCTTGTCGGTGTGAGAGAGATGACAACTAAAAGGGGAACCGGATGTGACACAGCTTGTTTTCACCAGTCTTTCTTTCCTCCGGACACAGGGGATGAGAGGAAGAGGGTGAATGGTCTTCAGTGTTCAATCTTCTATAAAGAAGCTCTCTTGTGCTGTTGATCCCTCGTTCTCCCTCCCTCTCTTTCGCTCTCTCTCTCTCTCCAGTCATGTCATTGGTCAGTGAGCTGTAAACAGAGGAACTGTACATTCATCCAAATGGGAATTACATTTCTTTCAGATCCTTTCCCTTCACACGTCCTGTTTTTCGGAATGTCTTTCGGAATGTCTTTCGGAATTCCTGACCGATACGAGAAAGAAGAGAAAACACTGTGAGAAGCTTTATCCTGGGTGATGGGCCTTCCTGGTGATGGGCCTTCCTGGTGATGGGCCTGCTGGGTGATGGGCCTTCCTGGTGATGGGCCTTCCTGGTGATGGGCCTGCTGGGTGATGGGCCTGCTGGGTGATAGGCCTGCTGGGTGATGGGCCTGCCTGGTGATGGGCCTGCTGAGTGATGGGCCTGCTGGGTGATGGGCCTGCTGGGTGATGGGCCTGCTGGGTGATGGGCCTGCCTGGTGTGGGGTGTCTTCTGTGAGAAGGCTTTATCCTGGGTGATGGGCCTTCCTGGTGTGGGGTGTCCTCTGTGAGAAGGCTTTATCCTGGGTGATGAGCCTGCCGGGTGTGGGGTACCCTCTGTGAGAATGCTTATCCAGGGTGATGTGCCTGTCGGGTGTGGGGTGTCCTATGTGAGAATGCTTTATCCTGGGTGATGGGCATGCTGGGTGTGGGGTGTATTCTGTGAGAAGGCCTTATCCTGGGTGATGAGCCTGCCGGGTGTGGGGTACCCTCTGTGAGAATGCTTATCCAGGGTGAAGTGCCTGTCG
>NC_143035.1:33140000-33220000 GCF_057628025.1 Oncorhynchus mykiss | reverse complement strand
AGAGCACAGCTACAGATCTCCATAGCCTGATCCCAGATTAGAGCACAGCTACAGGTCTCCATAGCCTGATCCCAGATTAGAGCACAGCTACAGGTCTCCATAGCCTGATCCCAGATTAGAGCACAGCTACAGATCTCCATAGCCTGATCCCAGATTAGAGCACAGCTACAGGTCTCCATAGCCTGATCCCAGATTAGAGCACAGCTACAGGTCTCCATAGCCTGGTCCCAGATGAGGGCACAGCTACAGGTCTCCATAGCCTGATCCAAGATTAGAGCACAGCTACAGATCTCCATAGCCTGATCCCAGATTAGAGCACAGCTACAGGTCTCCATAGCCTGATCCCAGATTAGAGCACAGCTACAGGTCTCCATAGCCTGATCCCAGATTAGAGCACAGCTACAGGTCTCCATAGCCTGATCCCAGATTAGAGCACAGCTACAGGTCTCCATAGCCTGATCCCAGATTAGAGCACAGCTACAGGTCTCCATAGCCTGATCCCAGATTAGAGCACAGCTACAGGTCTCCATAGCCTGATCCCAGATTAGAGCACAGCTACAGATCTCCATAGCCTGATCCCAGATTAGAGCACAGCTACAGGTTTCCATAGCCTGATCCCAGATTAGAGCACAGCTACAGGTCTCCATAGCCTGATCCCAGATTAGAGCACAGCTACAGGTCTCCATAGCCTGATCCCAGATTAGAGCACAGCTACAGGTCTCCATAGCCTGATCCCAGATTAGAGCACAGCTACAGGTCTCCATAGCCTGATCCCAGATTAGAGCACAGCTACAGGTCTCCATAGCCTGATCCCAGATTAGAGCACAGCTACAGGTCTCCATAGCCTGATCCCAGATTAGAGCACAGCTACAGGTCTCCATAGCCTGATCCCAGATTAGAGCACAGCTACAGGTCTCCATAGCCTGATCCCAGATTAGAGCACAGCTACAGATCTCCATAGCCTGATCCCAGATTAGAGCACAGCTACAGGTCTCCATAGCCTGATCCCAGATTAGAGCAAAGCTACAGGTCTCCATAGCCTGGTCCCAGATGAGAGCACAGCTACAGGTCTCCATAGCCTGATCCCAGATTAGAGCACAGCTACAGATCTCCATAGCCTGATCCCAGATTAGAGCACAGCTACAGGTCTCCATAGCCTGATCCCAGATTAGAGCACAGCTACAGGTCTCCATAGCCTGATCCCAGATTAGAGCACAGCTACAGGTATCCATAGCCTGATCCCAGATTAGAGCACAGCTACAGGTCTCCATAGCCTGATCCCAGATTAGAGCACAGCTACAGGTCTCCATAGCCTGATCCCAGATTAGAGCACAGCTACAGGTCTCCATAGCCTGATCCCAGATTAGAGCACAGCTACAGGTCTCCATAGCCTGATCCCAGATTAGAGCACAGCTACAGGTCTCCATAGCCTGATCCCAGATTAGAGCACAGCTACAGGTCTCCAAAGCCTGATCCCAGATTAGAGCACAGCTACAGGTCTCCATAGCCTGATCCCAGATTAGAGCACAGCTACAGGTCTCCATAGCCTGATCCCAGATTAGAGCACAGCTACAGGTCTCCATAGCCTGATCCCAGATTAGAGCACAGCTACAGGTCTCCATAGCCTGATCCCAGATTAGAGCACAGCTACAGGTCTCCATAGCCTGATCCCAGATTAGAGCACAGCTACAGGTCTCCATAGCCTGATCCCAGATTAGAGCACAGCTACAGGTCTCCATAGCCTGATCCCAGATTAGAGCACAGCTACAGGTCTCCATAGCCTGATCCCAGATTAGAGCACAGCTACAGGTCTCCATAGCCTGATCCCAGATTAGAGCACAGCTACAGATCTCCATAGCCTGATCCAAGATTAGAGCACAGCTACAGGTCTCCATAGCCTGATCCCAGATTAGAGCACAGCTACAGGTCTCCATAGCCTGATCCCAGATTAGAGCACAGCTACAGGTCTCCATAGCCTGATCCCAGATTAGAGCACAGCTACAGGTCTCCATAGCCTGATCCCAGATTAGAGCACAGCTACAGGTCTCCATAGCCTGATCCCAGATTAGCGTTATTGCTGTGCTGTACATCTAAGAGATGTGGGAGCCTCAGACGCAGATGAAACATGGGCTCCTACCAACACCCTGCTGAAACATAGGCTCCTACCAACACCCTGCTGAAACATGGGCTCCTACCAACACCCTGCTGAAACATGGGCTCCTACCAATTTATTTTTTGAAGAGGGTACTGAAAGAAATTAGAGATATCCAACTTGTTCAATATTTAGCCTCAGGATATGAGGACAAGTTGATTTAGCCTCCAGTCTATTCATAGTTTTAGTGGGAGATGATCAACTATATCGTTACAGTACAGATACAGTAGAGGAAGAGTCTTCTTCACAGAGCAGAGTGAGGGTGGTCTGTTGACTAACAGCCACTACCACACAGAGCAGAGTGAGGGTAGTCTGTTGACTAACAGCCACTACCACACAGAGCAGAGTGAGGGTGGTCTGTTGACTAACAGCCACTACCACACAGAGCAGAGTGAGGGTAGTCTGTTGACCTACAGCCACTACCACACAGAGCAGAGTGAGGGTAGTCTGTTGACTAACAGGAACTACCACACAGAGCAGAGTGAGGGTAGTCTGTTGACCTACAGCCACTACCACACAGAGCAGAGTGAGGGTGGTCTGTTGACTAACAGGAACTACCACACAGAGCAGAGTGAGGGTGGTCTGTTGACTAACAGACACTACCACACAGAGCAGAGTGAGGGTATTCTGTTGTCTAACAGCGACTATCACACAGAGCAGAGTGAGGGTGGTCTGTTGACTAACAGCCACTACCACACAGAGCAGAGTGAGGGTAGAAATAGTACATAAACATTATTGTCACCCACACACCTCTCTGAAATGTACGTTCACAAATAGCTGTTGCATAAAAACAATTACCTTAATTACTTTCTAAACAAAAAAACTAGCTGCTGCCTTTTCAACTGAAATGTAACCATGGGCTGTATTAAATGTATTTTAAAATGCTGCCCATGGCGAGGTAGGGTCTGTCAGTCTTGTCTGGGTAATACATAGAGTTCTATCTCCAGATTCCTCTGTGTTCTAATGGCCAGGACTGTTTGTTTGGATGCTGCATCGCGTTATACACTGGCGGCCCATTGGCTTGAATACTGCATATTTAACTAGCAGGATATTCAGCACAGGGAGAATGAAAGAGGTCCCAACCTGCATATTTAACTAGCAGGATATTCAACACAGGGAGAATGAAAGAGGTCCCAACCTGCATATTTAACTAGCTGACTATTCAACACAGGGAGAATGAAAGAGGTCCCAACCTGCATATTTAACTAGCTGGATATTCAACACAGGGAGAATGAAAGAGGTCCCAACCTGCATATTTAACTAGCTGGATATTCAGCACAGGGAGAATGAAAGAGGTCCCAACCTGCATATTTAACTAGCTGGATATTCAGCACAGGGAGAATGAAAGAGGTCCCAACCTGCATATTTAACTAGCTGACTATTCAACACAGGGAGAATGAAAGAGGTCCCAACCTGCATATTTAACTAGCAGGATATTCAGCACAGGGAGAATGAAAGAGGTCCCAACCTGCATATTTAACTAGCTGACTATTCAACACAGGGAGAATGAAAGAGGTCCCAACCTGCATATTTAACTAGCTGACTATTCAACACAGGGAGAATGAAAGAGATCCCAACCGGCATATTTAACTAGCAGGATATTCAGCACAGGGAGAATGAAAGAGGTCCCAACCTGCATATTTAACTAGCTGGATATTCAACACAGGGAGAATGAAAGAGGTCCCAACCTGCATATTTAACTAGCAGGATATTCAACACAGGGAGAATGAAAGAGGTCCCAACCTGCATATTTAACTAGCTGGATATTCAACACAGGGAGAATGAAAGAGGTCCCAACCTGCATATTTAACTAGCTGGATATTCAACACAGGGAGAATGAAAGAGGTCCCAACCTGCATATTTAACTAGCTGACTATACAACACAGGAAGAATGAAAGAGGTCCCAACCTGCATATTTAAGTAGCAGGATATTCAGCACAGGGAGAATGAAAGAGGTCCCAACCTGCATATTTAACTAGCTGGATATTCAACACGGAGAATGAAAGAGGTCCCAACCTGCATATTTAACTAGCTGATATTCAACACAGGGAGAATGAAAAAGGTCCCAACCTGCATATTTAACAAGCAGGATATTCAGCACAGGGAGAATGAAAGAGGTCCCAACCTGCATATTTAACTAGCTGGATATTCAACACAGGGAGAATGAAAGAGGTCCCAACCTGCATATTTAACTAGCAGGATATTCAGCACAGGGAGAATGAAAGAGGTCCCAACCTGCATATTTAACTAGCTGGATATTCAACACGGAGAATGAAAGAGGTCCCAACCTGCATATTTAACTAGCAGGATATTCAACACAGGAAGAATGAAAGAGGTCCCAACCTGCATATGTAACTAGCTGGATATTCAACACAGGGAGAATGAAAGAGGTCCCAACCTGCATATGTAACTAGCTGGATATTCAACACAGGAAGAATGAAAGAGGTCCCAACCTGCATATGTAACTAGCTGGATATTCAACACAGGAAGACATTTCTGACATCACATATCATCATCAGCTCTACACTACATCTCCTGTAGTCTCCTAACCCCAGAGGTCACCTCTACACTACATCTCCTATAGTCTCCTAACCCCAGAGGTCACCTCTACACTACATCTCCTATAGTCTCCTAACCCCAGAGGTCACCTCTACACTACATCTCCTGTAGTCTCCTAACCCCAGAGGTCACCTCTACACTACATCTCCTATAGTCTCCTAACCCCAGAGGTCACCTCTACACTACATCTCCTATAGTCTCCTAACCCCAGTGACATGTTGTGTTGCTGTGTGTGAAGTCACTGTGAACCATTTGGCTGATGAGGGTTATAGTGCCATAGTCACGTCTCAACTCCCATGTTGCCTCTAAAGATTGGTGTAAATCTGATGCACTCTTTACCAGACAACATAAGGAGGAGGATCTGCTCAGAGAGAGAGGGAGAGAGAGAGGGGGGGGGGAGACAGAGACTCTAATTTCTGCTGACGATATCTTCTCTGTTTCTCTTTCCGTTCACTGCTCTCTCTCTCTCTTCCCCACAACCTCCCATTTCGCTCTCTTACCCTCCTCCTTCACCTCTCTTCCTCCCTCTCTCTCACTTTCTCTCCATCCATCCCTCCCTCTATGTCCTCCTGCTATCTCTGTCATCCTGAAGGAGACCATCTGTCCCCTTCCCACCCTCTGTGGTTGGACCAACAGGGAGTAAGAGAGAGGAGAGCTGGAGTATATTGGCTAGAGATTGTCTGGTAGAGCATATTGGCTAGAGATTGTCTGGTAGAGCATATTGGCTAGAGATTGTCTGGTAGAGCATATTGGCTAGAGATTGTCTGGTAGAGCATTTTGGCTAGAGATTGTCTGGTAGAGCATATTGGCTAGAGATTGTCTGGTAGAGCATATTGGCTAGAGATTGTCTAGTAGAGTATATTGGCTAGAGAGTACAGTCGTGGCCAAAAGTTTTGAGAATGACACAAATATACATTTTCACAAAGTCTGCTGCCTCAGCTTGTATGATGGCAATTTGCATAAACTCCAGAATGTTATGAAGAGTGGTCAGATGAATTGCAATTAATTGCAAAGTCCGTATTTGCCATGCAAATGAACTGAATCCCCCAAAAACTGCATTTCCACTGCATTTCAGCCCTGCCACAAAAGGACCAGCTGACATCATGTCAGTGATTCTCTCGTTAACACAGGTGTGAGTGTTGACAAGGACAAGGCTGGAGATCACTCTGTCATGCTGATTGAGTTCGAATAACCGACTGGAAACTTCAAAATGAGGGTGGTGCTTGGAATCATTGTTCTTCCTCTGTCAACCATGTTTACCTGCAAGGAAACATGTGCCGTCATCATTGCTTTGCACAAAAAGGGCTTCACAGGCAAGGAAATTGCTGCCATTAAGATTGCACCTAAATCAACCATTTATCGGATCATCAAGAACTTCAAGGAGAGCGGTTCATTTGTTGTGAAGAAGGCTTCAGGGTGCCCAAGAAAGTCCAGAAAGCGCCAGGACCGTCTCAGCTGCGGAAACGGGGCACCACCAGTACAGAGCTTGCTCAGGAATGGCAGCAGGCAGGTGTGAGTGCATCTGCACGCACTGTGAGGTGAAGACTTTTGGAGGATGGCCTGGTGTCAAGAAGGGCAGCAAAGAAGTCACTTCTCTCCAGGAAAAACATCAGGGACAGACTGGTATTCTGCAAAAGGTACAGGGATTGGACTGCTGAGGACTGGGGTAAAGTCATTTTCTCTGATGAATCTCCTTTCCGATTGTTTGGGGCATTCGGAAAAAAGCTTGTCCAGAGAAGACAAGGTGAGCGCTACCATTAGTCCTGTGTCATGCCAACAGTAAAGCATCCTGAGACCATTCATGTGGGGTTGCTTCTCAGCCAAGGGAGTGGGCTCACTCACAATTATGCCTAAGAACACAGCCATGAATACAGAATAAAGAACTTCTCCCAACCATCCAGGAACAGTTTGGTGACGAACAATGCCTTTTCCAGCATGATGGAGCACCTTGCCATAAGGCAAAAGTGATAACTAAGTGGCTCAGGGAACAAAACGTTGATATTTTGGGTCCACGGCCAGGAAACTCCCCGGACCTTAATCCCATTGAGAACTTGTGGCCAATCCTCAAGAGGGGGTGGACAAACAAAAACCCACAAATTCTGACAAACTCCAAGCATTGATTATGCAAGAATGGGCTGCCATCAGTGCCCAGAAGATAATTGACATCCTGCCAGGACGGATTGCAGAGGTCTTGAAAAAGAAGCGTCAACACTGCAAATATTGACTCTTTGCATCAACTTCATGTAATTGTCAATAAAAGTCGTTGACCCTTATGAAATGCTTGTAATTATACTTCAGTATTCCATAGTAACATCTGACAAATATATAAAAACACTGAAGCAGCAAACTTTGTGGAAATTAATATTTGTGTCATTCTCAAAACTTTTGGCCACAACTGTCTATTGGCTAGAGATTGTCTGGTAGAGTATATTGAGAAGAGATTGTCTGGTAGAGTATGTTGAGTAGAGATTGTCTGGTAGAGTATGTTGAGTAGAGATTGTCTGGTAGAGTATGTTGAGTAGAGATTGTCTGGTAGAGTATGTTGAGTAGAGATTGTCTGGTAGAGTATGTTGAGTAGAGATTGTCTGGTAGAGTATGTTGAGTAGAGATTGTCTGGTAGAGTATGTTGAGTAGAGACTGTGAACTGTGTAAGGAGATGTAGACAGACAGTGAACTGTGTAAGGAGATGTAGACAGACAGTTAACTGTGTAAGGAGATGTAGACAGACAGTGAACTGTGTAAGGAGATGTAGACAGACAGTGAACTGTGTAAGGAGATGTAGACAGACAGTGAACTGTGTAAGGAGATGTAGACAGACAGTGAACTGTGTAAGGAGATGTAGACAGACTGTGAACTGTGTAAGGAGATGTAGACAGACAGTGAACTGTGTAAGGAGATGGAGACAGACAGTGAACTGTGTAAGGAGATGTAGACAGACTGTGAACTGTGTAAGGAGATGTAGACAGACTCTGAACTGTGTAAGGAGATGGAGACAGACAGTGCATTCTGAAAGAATTTAGACTTCTTGACTTTTTCCACATTTTGTTACATTACAGCCTTATTCTAAAATGGATTAAAAAAAATCTAATCCTTGGCAATCTGCAAACAATAATCCATAATGACAAAACAAAAACAGTTTTTTATACTTTTTTTTGCAAAGTATAAAAAAAAAAACAGAAATACCTTATTTATATAATTATTCAGACTCTTTGTTATGAGACTCAAAATTGAGCTCAGGTGCATCCTGTTTCCTTTGATCATCCTTCAGATGTTTCTACAACTTGATAGGACTCCACCTGTGGTAAATTCAATTGATTGGACATGATTTGGAAAGGCACACACCTATCTATATAAGGTCCCATTGTTGACAGTGCATGTCAGAGCAAAAACCAAGGCATGAGGTCAAATGAATTGTCCTTAGAGCTCAGATACAGGATTGTGTCGAGGCACAGATCTGGGGAAGGGTACCAAACATTTCTGCAGCACTGAAGATCCCCAAGAGGGCCTTGGTCAGATAGGTGACTCCGATGGTCTGACAGAGCTCCAGAGTTCCTCTGTGGAGTTGGGAGAACCTTCCAGAAGGACAACCATCTCTGCAACATTCCATCAATCAGGCCTTTATGGTAGAGTGGCCAGATGGAAGCCACTCCTCAGTAAAAGACACATGACAAACTGCTTGGAGTTTGCAAAAAGGCACCTAAAGACTCTCAGACCATGAGAAAAAAGATTCTCTGGTCTGATGAAACCAAGATTGAACTCTTTGGCCTGAATGCCAAGCTGGAGGAAACCTGGTACCATCCCTACGATGAGGCATGGTGGTGGAAGCATCATGCTGTGGGGATGTTTTTCAGCAGCAGGGACTGGGAGACTAGTCAGGATCAAGGGAAAGATGAACGGAGCAAAGTACTGAGAGTTCCTTGATGAAAACCTACTCCAGAGCACTCAGGACCTCAGACTGGGGCGAAGGTTCACCTTCCAACAGGACAACGACCCTAAGCACACAGCCAAGACAATGCATTAGTGGCTTCGGGACAAGTCTCTGAATGTCCTTGAGTGCCCCAGCCAGAGCCCGGACTTGAACCGATCTAACAGCTCTGGAGAGACCTGAAAATAGCTGTGCAGCAATGCTCCCCATCCAACCTCAGAGAGGAATGGGAAAAACTCTCCAAATACAGGTGTGCCAAGCTTGTAGCATCAAGGCTGTTATCGCTGTCAAAGGTTCTTCAACAAAGTGCTGAGTAAAGGGTCTGAATACTTATGTAAATGTAATATTTCCATTTTTCCAAAATGTCAATAAAACTGGGTATTGTGTGTAGATTGTAATGTAACAAAATGTGGAAAAAGTCAAGGGGTCTGAATACTTTCCGAATGCACTCTGTTGATGAAGGATTTTTGGAATTTACCATTTACCCAATTCTTATCTCTTTGGTGGTGTTTAGTGGATTTAGTGCCAACCAATGTATTTAATATCTAAGGGAGTGGATTCCATTAAATCCATATTTTCCTGTCTGTTTTTCTGTTTGTGGTGATAATGACCTACTTGTCACGTGACTCTCCAAACTCCCGCCAATTTGGCCACACTCATTCTTTCTTTGTGTTGTTTGTTAAATCACTAACTAAATATATCACCAGTAGTGATACCTATTTCAGTATTCTAGAACGTTAGTGTTACATCGTCCTCTTTTGGCACCAAAACTAAAACGGTAATTTCTGTTCATTCATGAAAGACAGTGAGCTCCAGTGACACGTTTTTGTTGTTGTTTTGGCTCAGTCCTCCAGCACTTGAAATGATACAGTATAATGACTATGAGGTTAACATGCAGATTGTCAGCTTTCATTTCAGACACCGATTACAGCATATTTGAATCCATATCGGGTGAACCGTTTAGAAATTACAGCACGTTTTGTACATAGTCTCCCCCATTTTAGGGAAACAAAAGTATTGGGACAAATTCACTTATGTGTATTAAAGTAGTGAAAAGTGTAGTATTTAGTCCCATATTCCTAGAACGCAATGACGACATCAAGGTTGTGACTCAACAAACTTGTTGGAGGCATTTGTTGTTTGTTTTGGTTGTGTTTCAGATTATTTTGTGCCCAATAGAAATTAAATGGTAAATAAAGTATTGTGTCATTCTGGAGTCACTTTTGTTGTAAATAAGAATGGAATATGTTTCTAAACACTTCTACATGAATGTGGATGCTACCATGGTAACGAATAGTCCTGAATGTATCATGAATAATGATGAGTAAGAAAGTTACAGACACACAAATATCATACGCTCAAGACATGCTAACCTCTCACCATTACAATAACAGGGGAGGTTAGCAATTATACCATTAATATTTTACCTTTATTTATTTATTTAACTAGGGAAGTCAATTAAGAACAAATTCTTATTTTCAATGACAACCTAGGAACAGTGAACTGCCTTGTTCAGGGGCAGAACGACAGATTTGTACCTTGTCAGCTCGGGGATCCAAACTTGTAACCTTTTGATCACTAGTCCAACGCTCTAACCACTAGGCTACGCTGCCTAGAGGTTTAGGCAGCGTAGCCTATAACAAGGGAGGTTAGCATTTTGAGGAGGGTGTGATAGTTATGCCTCTGTAACTTTCTCACTCATGTTTGACTGAAATATTCTGCTTCTACAGAAGATTTCAGACCAAACTGAGGCTCTCTTCTCACTAGCTATTCTTCCTGCAGTGAAGCATGTTCTTATTCATTTAACAAGGCAAGTCAGTTAAGAACAAATTCTTATTTAGAATGACGGCCTACCGGGGAACAGTGGGTTAACTGCCTTGTTCAGGGGCAGAATGAAGATTTGTACCTTGTCAGCTCAGGGATTCGATCTAGCAACCTTTCGGTTACTGGCCCAACACTAGGCTCTAACCACTAGGCTACCCTGCCATCCCATAATGACCATCTTCAGAGAACGATGTTCTAACTTATCGGCAGATAGTGGCTGTCCGGAGCACAAAAAGCAAAGTCAGGGAGCCAAGTGAACGGCTCTTTCACAAAGTCAGGGAGCCAAATGAACGGCTCTTTCACAAAGTCAGGGAGCCAAATGAACGGCTCTTTCACAAAGTCAGGGAGACAAATGAACGGCTCTTTCACAAAGTCAGGGAGCCAAATGAACGGCTCTTTCACAAAGTCAGGGAGACAAATGAACGGCTCTTTCACAAAGTCAGGGAGCCAAATGAACGGCTCTTTCACAGAAGCAATTCGGTTCCCGACGTTCACCTAAAAGATCAGTTCAAAAAGAGCCGTTTGTTCGCGATTGAACCATCACTACCTGTAAGGCAGATTCACTGTTGTTTCTCAAGGGGCGGCTGTGGAATCGTACCCATAGGCTGGCTACCTGTGGCCGGCCGGGTTCTGATTGGATGTGGATGTGTTAAGCCTAATACAGAGACTATTTATTTTGGCTGTTGCCCGTGTAGGTTATATATTTAAGTAATAAGGCACGAGGGGGTTTGTGGTATATGGCCAATCTCAGAGTGCCTGGACACAGCCCTTAGTTGTGGTATATTGGCCATATATCACAAACCCCCGAGGTGCCTTATTGCTATTATAAACTGGTTACCAATGTAATTACAGCAGTAAAAATAAATGTTTTGTCATACCCGTGGCATGTGGTCTGATATACCACGGCTTGTCAGCGAATCAGCATTTAGGGCTCGAACCACCCAGTTTATAATTGCAAATATACAATGACTATTTGCTGATATTTTGTGATATATGGCAACTTCACATTGGATCACCAAGAAGCTAAATAAGTCTTCAATTTGAGCGTGTCAACCTGCCTTCTGCTGATGTCCTGCCCCCCTTACCGCTGCCAAAAGGTGCCTATATTAAGGTGCCTCTATTAAGGTGCCTCTATTAAGGTGCCTCTATGAAGGTGCCTACAGTAATACATTTATTTTATTTTTTTTAAGAAAAGGAAAACCTGCACACTGCACTTGCCAGATAGTATCATTTTGTTTTATTCAAGCTTAGGGCAACGTGTCTGTCTTTTCACATTCAACAGAACCTTAATGTATTATTAAATTATTCCCACACACCTGCAACAAGGTAGATCAGATGTAGGGGTGCTTTTCTAAACGTTAACGTCAGGTTTATTCGGATTGTTTAGATTTAGAGGCAGTCAGTCAACTCAATACTCAATGAATGCATGTCTGCATTCGTTTAATTTCCTTTTCCTGTCTGTTATTCCCCGTGTGTGTTCCAAACGGAACCATATTCTCTATCTAGTACACCACTTCTCACCAGGGCACATAGTACCCGATATAGGGAATGGGGAGCCATTTGGGATGCAACCCATGTTGAGGAGGGTTGATGGACACTGAGTTGATTGAGGGGTCCTCTGGGACGTCAGATGATTTAACATTCTATTACCCAACATACAGCTGGGCCTGAGCCCTGGAGACACCGTTATAGAGTGTGTGTGTGTGTGTGCGTGGGTGCGCGTCCCCCTCGCTCTCTCTCTCTCTCTCTCTCATATGTTTGGTACAGAGCCCTAGAGATGTAGTTATAGTGCCTCAGTGTTAAAATGAATACATTATGTCCCAAAGAGAGGCTCAGTGTCACACGATATCATGTGAGAAGATAGGATTCAGTGGAAATGTCTAGTCCATGTTCTGTACATTGGAAACATGTAGAGCCCTGTAAAACTGCTAACAGCTGATGTGTTCATGTTACTCTCCACTCGAGGTACAAGCCATAGCTGAAGGATTTAGTACTTTGCTTCCATTCAACCACATTAGTGAGGTCAGATCACTGATGTTGAGCGATTAGGCCTGGCTCGCAGTCGACATTCCAATTCATCCCAAAGGTGTTCAGTGGGGTTGAGGTCAGGGCTCTGTGCAGGCCAGTCAAGTTCTTCCACACAGATCTTGACAAAGCATTGGTGTATGGACCTCGCTTTGTGCACGGGGGAGGCAGCGTCCTCCTGGCATTCTCCTGAAATTTGACAAACTGACTTGTTGGTAAGGTGGCACCCTATGATGGTGCCACGCTGAAAGTCACTGAGCTCTTCAGTAATGCCATTCTACTGCCAATGTTTGTCTAGGGAGATTGCATGGTTGTGTGCTCAATTTTATACACATGTCAGCAACAGGTGTGGCTGAAATAGCCGGTGTTTATTTTTTTATCCATTATTTTACCAGGTAAGTTCTCATTTACAGCAACGACCTGGGGAATAGTTACAGGGGAGAGGAGGGGGGTGAATGAGCCAATTGTAAACTGGGGATTATTAGGTGACCATGATGGTTTGAGGGCCAGATTGGGAATTTAGCCAGGACACCAGGGTTAACACCCCTAGTCTTACGATAAGTGCTATGGGATCTTTAATGACCTCAGAGAGTCAGGACACACGTTTAACGTCCCATCCGAAAGACGGCACCCTACACAGGGCAGTGTCCCCAATCACTGCCCTGGGGCATTGGGATATTATTTAGACCAGAGGAAAGAGTGCCTCCTACTGGCCCTCCAACACCACTTCCAGCAGCATCTGATCTCCCATCCAGGGACTGACCAGGACCAACCCTGCTTAGCTTCAGAAGTAAGCCAGCAGTGGTATGCAGGGTGGTATGCATACTTTTGTACACTGGACATGGTGTATTTAACATAAAGCACTTCTACTTATCATTTCTACTTCATGTTCTATATCCTGTAGTAACATCTCTGAACATTTCAATCATGAAGTACAAACAAATTGTTTTGTTTTTGTTGAAATAAAGGCCTACACTAAAGAGGTCATGATTTATGAGGGAACATTTCATCTACATTATTCAGGGCCTCTTAGTTTCCATCTCCCCTGCCTTTTCTCTCAGTGTCACAACACAACAGCACTCATAGATACATGTGGTTCTCATCACGGCGGGTCGATAGACAGGGTGATATGTGATCGTCCAGGGAGGCTCAACATTGATTTCCCATAATGCAGAGATGACATGTGGTCACACAGCCCTTTTATTTTTTTTACCAACAATCATGTTCTCCAATAAGTCAGCATCTCACTGGAGAGCCAGAGAGCTTGATAGTTTGAGCTAAAAGGGATGGGATAGAATGAGGGGATGGGGGGGATTTGTGGTCTTTGCAAGTTACCTTGACTTGGTAGAAACACTGTAATGTCACTTCATTTGGTCCCTTTTCTATCCTGAAGCTTCACATTGTACAACATACAACACACTGTTACACCGGTGATTCCCGACCGTTCTTTGTCCTTGATGACCCACCTCGAGCTTAACCAAGTAGAGTCAACAAAAAACATATTCATCACCAGGCGTCCAGTCTTCACCTGGGACCCTAAAGGAATCAATCTCAATCAGGTCCAGTCTTCACCTGGGACCCTAAAGGAATCAATCTCAATCGGGTCCAGTCTTCACCTGGGACCCTAAAGGAATCAACCTCAACCAGGTCCAGTCTTCACCTGGGACCCTAAAGGAATCAACCTGAACCAGGTCCAGTCTTCACCTGGGACCCTAAAATAATCAATCTCAACCAGGTCCAGTCTTCACCTGGGACCCTAAAGGAATCAATCTCAACCAGGTCCAGTCTTCACCTGGGACCCTAAAGGAATCAATCTCAACCAGGCGTCCAGTCTTCCCCTGGGACCCTAAAGGAATCAACCTCAACCAGGTCCAGTCTTCCCCTGGGACCCTAAAGTAATCAATCTCAACCAGGTGTCCAGTCTTCACCTGGGACCCTAAAGGAAAGAACCTCAACCAGGTCCAGTCTGGGACCGAAACAGAATCAATCTCAACCAGGCGTCCAGTCTTAAACTGGAACCCAAAAGGAATCAACCTCAACCTACCTTTGGGAAACACAATTGCATCCCTGTTAGTGTTATGTCATTGACTAACCCTGTATCCTCTGTGTCTGTTCCAGGCTTCCTGTCTACAGGAGACCAGGCAGCTAAGGGGAACTACGGCCTACTGGACCAGATCCAGGCTCTGAGGTGGATCAGTGAGAACATTGGATACTTCGGAGGAGACTCCAACCGTATCACGGTGTTCGGATCTGGGATAGGAGCATCCTGTGTCAGCCTGCTCACCCTCTCACACCACTCTGAAGGTAGGAACACACTCTGTCCATGATTAGTATGGGATGGGGGGATTGGGTACTGGATGTCACTGTGTCAGAATCAGTTGAGGAAGTCTGGTATTTAGTGGGTATTTACACTGAGCGGGAACTGGAACACGTTGTCGTACAAGACAATACAGAGCATCTCAAACATGCTCAGTTGGTGAAAGAACTGGGACGTTTTCAGCTTCCAGGAATTGTGTACAGATCCTTGCAACATGGGGTTGTGCATTATCATGCTGAAAAATTAGGTGATGGCGATGGATGAATGGCACGACAATGGGCCTCAGGATCTCGTCAAGGTCTCTCTGTCCATTCAAATTGCCATCGATAAAATGCAATTGTGTTCGTTGTCCATTGTATAACACCACCACCACCAAAGGGCACTCTGTTCAGTACGTTGACATCAGAAAACTGCTTGCCCACACGACGCCACTGGCACCTGCATAGATTTAATCTGAGTATGGTCTGGTTTACAGTTGATTTACTGAAATAGATTTAATCTGAGTATCTGGTTTACAGTTGATTTACTGAAATAGATTTAATCTGAGTATCTAGTTTACAGTTGATTTACTGACATAGATTTAACCTGAGTATCTGGTTTACAGATGATTTACTGACATAACTGTTTTTGGGATTTGTTATCCGGAGATGCTTGTGGGGGTAAAGTGGATATCCAGTATCCAGGGACCACCCCCCCTCCCCCAACCCCAACCCTGTATAATGGAACCATCCAAACATCTAATCATGACAGATGTTGCTTATCTAGTGGCTAACATTATGCCTCAACCACTCAATGAAGATGAACTGTCCATGATGGACCTGTTGCACACACAGACACAGACACACACACACACACAGATACAGGACAGGAAGGACAGTATAGATGTCATGCTGCTCTTAACTGCTACCTAACATGATGGACGGACACATGCTGGGTTGTGCTGTGGTTGTGTGCGTGTGCATGTGTGCGTATACTTGGGTGTGTGTGTGTGTGTGTGTGTGTGTGTAGTATGTATTATTTATTAAATCCTTTAATAGTTCCTGGAACTTGTGTACATCTTGATTTATACGGGAAGCTCTATGAGCATCACGGAATTATGGCTCTCTCCGGATATACTGTCCCCTTTCCATTTAGCCAGCTGGGTTCTCAGTACATCCGACAGGAATAAAGAACTCTCCGATATACTGTCCCCTTTCCATTTAGCCAGCTGGGTTCTCAGTACATCCGACAGGAATAAAGAACTCTCCGATATACTGTCCCTGTCCATACAGCCAGCTGGGTTCTCAGTACATCCGACAGGAATAAAGAACTCTCCGATATACTGTCCCTGTCCATTCAGCCAGCTGGGTTCTCAGTAGATCGAACAGGAATAAAGAACTCTCCGATATACTGTCCCTGTCCATACAGCCAGCTGGGTTCTCAGTACATCCGACAGGAATAAAGAACTCTCCGATATACTGTCCCTGTCCATACAGCCAGCTGGGTTCTCAGTACATCCGACAGGAATAAAGAACTCTCCGATATACTGTCCCTGTCCATTCAGCCAGCTGGGTTCTCAGTACATCCGACAGGAATAAAGAACTCTCCGATATACTGTCCCTCTCCATACAGCCAGCTGGGTTCTCAGTACATCCGACAGGAATAAAGAAGTGCCTGGGAAGAAGGGCGGTTGTGTTTGTTTCATGATTAACTACTCATGGTGTGATTGTGACAACGTACAGAAATTCAAGTCCTTTTGTTCACCCAACCTCGAATACCTCACAATCAAATACCAACCGCATTCCCTCCCAAGATTATTTTATTTTGTTGTAGTCACAGCTGCGTATATTCCCCATCAAACTGATACCACGACGGCCCTCAAGGAGCTACACTGGACTTTATGTAAACTGGAAACCACATAATCTGAGGCCGCATTTATTGTAGCTGTGGATTTTAACAAAGCAAATTTGAGGAAAATGATACCGAAGTTCTATCAACACATGGACTGTGGTACTCGCTCTGGTAAAACACTCGACCACTGCTACTCCCCTTTTCCAGAGGCCCTCCCCTGCCCAAAACCGAACCCACGGATAGAATGCAGCATTCGCGCAAAACTGAAAAGCGAGAACCACTGCATTCAACCATGGCAAGGTGATTGGGAATATGGTCAAATACAAACAGTGTAGTTTTTCCCTCCTTAAGGCAATCAAACAGGCAAAATTTCAGTACAGAGACAAAGTGGAGTCACAATTCAACGGCTCAGACACGAGATGTATGTGGCAGGGTCTACAGGTCTATAGACAATCACGGATTACAAAGGGACACCAATGTGAAGAAGTCGCAATAGTTCCTTTTAAACCTCAGGAGACTGAACAAATTTGGCTTGGCCCCTAAGACCCTCACAAACCTTTACAGATGCACAATTGAGAGCATCCTGTCGAGGTTGTATCACTGCCGGGTACAGCAACTGCATCGCCCGCAACCGCAAGGCTTTCCAGAGGGTGGTACGATCTGCCCAATTCATCACCGGGGGCAAACTACCTGCCCTCTAGCACACCTACCTCACCCGATGTCACAGGAAGGCCAAAAAGATCATCAATGACATCAACCACCCGAGCCACGGCCTGTTCACCCTGCTATCATCCAGAAGGCAAGGTCAGCACAGGTGCAACAAAGCTGGGACAGAGAGACTGAAAAACAGTCTCTGTCTCAAGGCCATCGGACTGTTAGCCATCACTAGCCAGCTACCACCCAGCTACTCAACCCTGCACCTTAGAGGCTGCTGCCCTATAGACATGGAATCACTGGTCACTTTAATAATGTTTACATACTGCTTTACTCATCTCATATGTATATACAGTATTCTATTCTACTGTATTTTAGTCAATGCCAGTCTGACATTACTCATCCTAATATTTAAATATTTCTACATTCCATTATTTTACTTTTAGATGTGTGTATTGTTGTGAATTGTTAGATACTAACTTACTGCACTGTTGAAGCTAGAAAGACACGCATTTCACTACACCTGCAATAACATCTGCCAAAAATGTGATTGTGGCCAATAACATTTGATTTTGATATTAGGTAGCTTGTTACAGCAAATACGTTAACAAGGTCCCACTTTGTAGATGTTCAACAGATGGTCATACTATCAACAAACTATCTGTTGATAAGCAACTGCTTGTTAAGGTTACAGTTCGGTTTAGAATAAAGATTAAGGTAAGAATTAAGGTTAGGGTTAGGGCTAGGGTTAATCCATTTTTAAGCATTCGCCATGTAATGCTACATATGAGCAAGGACCTTACACAGAAACACGTTACATGGCAGATCGTCAAGGAAGGAAGGACAGAAGGAAGAAAGGACGGACGGACGGATGGGAGGGAGGAAGGAAAGTAAATGATTACCATAATTGTATTTTTACCAACTGGGAATTCCTGGCTTGGTTTTATGATGAAGGCGCCCACCCCCGTGTGTTTATAAAGAGACCATTTCAGCACCACTGCTTTGTTTAAAGGACCAGGTTTTATCCAATTACAGGACACAGTTTTTGTTTCTAATTGGCATTAAAGCGTTACTAATTGCCTTTTGGTTTCCCTTCAGATAAATGGCTTCCGTTTGAATTTTTACCATAAATGCATTTTTTATTCAGCCTCCGTAATGCTACGCTCCGTGTACCATGATATTATACAGCCTCAGAAACCAGATCCTCTCTGCCTCCTCCTTTCTAAATTGGACATTACCGGGGCTGCTGGAGTTTGTTGCCTCTTGAATAGATATGTATGATACCCTAGTACTCAGTTTGACCAGATAAAGGAGAACAGAGTGAAACTAGTGAGATGGTTGATAATTGAAGTAGGAAGCTTTCCATCACGACAGGGCCTCTTGTGAGGAGTGTTACCAACGGCAATCACATTCCCCCCTACTCTCTCACCGCTCTCTCTCCACCTCTCTCTCTGTCTCTGTCGCTCTCTCGTGTAATTACGTGAAGTTTCAGACTGAAGTGGGCCTTCCTTCCTAAAAGTGACAGGAAAAACTAGAGATTAAATAGATTTCCACATCTGCTTATAAAAACAGCATTTATTCTCGCTCTGCTTCTCTCCCTCCCTCCCTACCCCCCTCCCTCCCTCCCTCCCTCCCTTCCTCTCCCTCTCTCCCCCTCTCCCTCCCTCCCTAAACCTGTTTGGTTGTCTATGTAGCCTAGGCAATAGAACCCCAACAACAACTAAACCAGAGCGCCCAAACCACTCAGCGACGTGGAATTTGAAGTAAAATCTATAATCAAATGAATTATAAACCATGGCACTAGCAGCTAGCACACCTGACTGCAGTAGCTGTTGGTGTTGGACAGCATCCAGATGTCCTTGCCTGTGTCATCCCGGTGTATACGGTATTACCAGTAGTGCCCACACAAGGGGCGCATTACATTTGTTTTACGTTAAAAAAAAAGCACCAAAAAAATGTCAATTGCCAGAATGGTAACAAAATGCTAACAAGTATCAATGAATCCCCATAGAGAATGCTAGGTAAGTGCTAACAAACACATGCAAACATTTACTACTAAGACAGAAAACCCAGTTCACAAGTCATAAAAACATCTATAAAACAGCAAGGATCTGAATGGATATTCAGTGTGTGACAGGTTAGTACAGTGGTGAACCTATAGGTCTTCAGTGTGTGACAGGTTAGTATAGTGGTGAACCTATAGGTCTTCAGTGGTGAACCTATAGGTCTTCAGTGGTGAACCTATAGGTCTTCAGTGTGTGACAGGTTAGTACAGTGGTGAACCTGTAGGTCTACAGTGGTGAACCTATAGGTCTTCAGTGTGTGACAGGTTAGTACAGTGGTGAACCTATAGGTCTACAGTGGTGAACCTATAGGTCTTCAGTGTGTGACAGGTTAGTACAGTGGTGAACCTATAGGTCTTCAGTGTGTGACAGGCTGGTGATTCTGAAAGGACAACAACAGTAATACCAGACACTCGTGTAGGAGAGAGAACGTTATGTAAAACACAAAGGGCCAGTGGGGTAGTGGAGGGGATACGAAGGTATAAGCAGGGTACCCACTTTATTTTTTCAGTGGGCATTTCGTTTACTCACCTCTTTAATCCCGACTGATATGTATCGAAGTAGTGTAATGGAGGTATACGACTTAACAACCGTGTAGAACAATAGAGAAATTATACACAAAGTAGTCTACACAATCGCAAAACAGGTGAATTATATTCACATGCACGCCCGCACGCACATAGCCTAGTTTCAGCGAAATAACATCCGCAGGCAGCAAGAGTCTGCAGCTCACAACTGGTTCTGGCATGGATTAGCTGACAGAAGAGTGACATCGGTAGCCGGTAGGGTATGAAAGACGTTTCAACTGATGATATCTCCCAGTAAATGCTAACTAAGGCAACAATGGGTATGCAAACCAAGTATTGAAAAAGTGTAGTCCGAAGTGTTGGTTTGTAGGCTATTGTCATCATGCGCTGTTAGCATCAGAAGCGTAGTAGACAGCTAACAAAAAACTAGCCAACTTTACCCAGTTATCTTGGTCCTTTTTTAGAGAGACAAGCTGCAGAAGGAGGGGCTACAATTCCCAATCATTTATCAGTGCAATTTTGACAGCCAACTACAGTAGCTGAAAAAGTTTGAGAGTTTATCAAATGTTCCTTGGTTAGATTTTAGCTCATCTTGCTAGCATTAGTTGTTGAAACTTGTTGTTGTGCACAACTGAAGGTTGTTTGATCAATAAGAATGTAAAGTTCCCACATGGAAGAGGACTCCCGTGGTGTTTAGGTATTTGCAGAAATTCATTCAGGTGTATTTTGTGGCTTTTGGCGAATGTGTTCTAATGATCTAAAGTCGCGCTGTTGCTACTTCCTGTAAACACACAGTCCAGTTCAATGTGAATGATGGCAGGCCCTACTTCCTGTAAACACACAGTCCAGTTCAATGTGGATGATGACAGGCCCTACTTCCTGTAAACACACAGTCCAGTTCAATGTGAATGATGGCAGGCCCTACTTCCTGTAAACACACAGTCCAGTTCAATGTGGATGATGGCAGGCCCTACTTCCTGTAAACACACAGTCCAGTTCAATGAGAATAATGGCAGGCCCTACTTCCTGTAAACACACAGTCCAGTTCAATGTCAATGATGGCAGGCCCTACTTCCTGTAAACACACAGTCCAGTTCAATGTGAATGATGGCAGGCCCTACTTCCTGTAAACACACAGTCCAGTTCAATGTGAATGATGGCAGGCCCTACTTCCTGTAAACACACAGTCCAGTTCAATGTGAATGATGGAAGGCCCTACTTCCTGTAAACACACAGTCCAGTTCAATGTGAATGATGGCAGGCCCTACATCCTGTAAACACAAAGTCCAGTTCAATGTGAATGATAGCAGGCCTGTGTGGCAAATGGCTTGTTTGTATAAAGGCCTACTGTAGTTCTGATTGGCTATAGCACACCGATCTATGGCTCTATTTTCCCTCTGCTTGCATTTTTTCACTATTCTGAATGTCTAAATCAATCAATCAAATGTATTTATAAAGCCCTTTTTACATCAGCTGATGTCACAAAGTGCTGTACAGAAACCCAGCCTAAAACCCCAAACAGCAAGCAATGCAAATGTAGAAGCACAGTGGCTAGGAAAAACTCCCTAGAAACGCAGGAAACTATAGAGAAACCAGGCTCTGAGGGGTGGCCAGTCCTCTGTACCGGGTGAAGATTATAAGAATACATGGCCATTTAAAGCCAGATTGTTCTTCATGATGTTCAAACGTTCATAGATGACCAGCAGGGTCAAATAATAATCACAGTGCTTGTAGAGGGTACAACAGGTCAGTACCTCAAGGAGTAAATGTCAGTTGGCTTTTCATAGCCGAGCATTCAGAGGTCGAGACAGCAGGTGCGGCAGAGAGAGAGTGGAAAACAGCACGTCTGGTGAACAGGTCAGGGTTCCCTAGCCGCAGGCGGAACAGTTCTTTGTGTTGAAAGACTGAAGGTTTTCAACTCTTGTTATGGTGGTGATTTGACAACATTACAATCAGGGTGTTGAATTGGACTCGCATTTTTCTGGTCTCGGTCTTGACTCAGTCTCTCCCTGGTCTTGACTCAGTCTCCCCCTGGTCTTGACTCAGTCTCCCCCTGGTCTCGACTCAGTCTCCCCCTGGTCTCGACTCAGTCTCCCCCTGGTCTCGACTCAGTCTCCCCCTGGTCTCGACTCAGTCTCCCCCTGGTCTCGACTCAGTCTCCCCCTGGTCTCGACTAAGTCTCCCCCTGGTCTTGACTCAGTCTTCCCCTGGTCTTGACTCGGACTCAGACCCCTTGTCCCCCTCCTGGTCTCGGTCTTGACTCAGTCTCCCCCTGGTCTCAACTCAGTCTCCCCCTGGTCTTGACTCAGTCTCCCCCTGGTCTTGACTCGGACACAGACCCCTTGTCCCCTTCCTGGTCTCGGTCTTGACTCAGTCTACCCCTGGTCTTGACTCAGTCTTCCCCTGGTCTTGACTCAGTCTCCCCCTGGTCTTGACTCATTCTCCCCCTGGTCTTGACTCAGTCTCCCCCTGGTCTTGACTCGGACTCAGACCCCGGACTCAGACCCCCCTCCTGGTCTCGGTCTTGACTCAGTCTCCCCCTGGTCTTGACTCGGACTCGATTTACTCCAGTCTGGTCACGCTTTAGGTGGTCTCGAACACAACACTGATAGATATGTACATATAGGTAGGGATAAAGTGACTAGGCAACATGATAGATAATAAACAGTGACAACACCGACTGTGAGGAGTGAAAAGGGTTATTGCAAAATGGGTCAATGCAGATAGTCCTGGGAGCTATTAAGTATTTAACTAACTACAGTATTTATCAAACGTATGGCTTGGTGGGTAGTAGCTGTTCAGGGTCCTGTTATTTCCAGACTTGGTGCACCGGTACCACTTGCAGTGCGGTAGCAGAGAGAACAGTCTAGACTTAAGCTGCGCTGCAGGTGTGACTGACCTCAAGAAGCTCCCATTTTGCTTGTTGTGTTTCTATGTAAACAAACACAATGGCTCAAACAGCTGCTTTGGGAAGGTAGTAGCAGGAAACTTCACAATGAAAAATGATCAAACAGGTGATATGATGAACACGATCTGCTTTATCTATTAACCTAGTTCACAAGTTGACTGACTGCAGGTATTATTTAAAACATGCAAATATTAAAAAGTATTACGAAACAGTATTGGAAAATAATACTAAGGATATTTTTTTAAAATACAAACGATATATTACCCATCACTAGTAGCTGTGTAGGATTGGAATAGTGATTTCCTATCCCTGTAAGTGGACTGCTAGCGTCCAGGGAAAGTGCTTTCTATTGAGTTTCCTCAGACTGACATGCTCTGTGAATGAAAATTAAATCAGGAAATAAGATTGTAAACAACGCTGTATTGTTCTTCTCTGGGGTTTGACTTGGCTGATTTAACCATGAATAAAATATATGCTGATCTGTTCTGTTATTCCTGATACCGTATCGTAGAAAAAGAGGCTGTGTCACATGCAGTACAATGTGTTACACTTCTGGAGGTCCCATGTAGCTCAGTCGGTAGAGCATGGTGCTTGCACTGCCAGGGTCGTGGGTTCAATTACCACGGGGAACAGTACAAAAAATGTGTGCACTGTACAGTCGTGGCCAAAAGTTATGAGAATGAAAAATGTTTTCACATAGTCTGCTGCCTCCGTTTGTATGATGGCAATTTGCATATGCTCCAGAATGTTATGAAGAGTGATCAGATGAATTGCCATTAATTGCAAAGTCCCTCTTTGCCATACACATGAACTGAATCCCCCAAAAAACATTTACACTGAATTTCAGCCCTGCCACAAAAGGACCAGCTGACATCATGTCAGTCATTCTCTTATTAATACAGGTGTAAGTGTTGACGAGGACAAGGCTGGAGATCACTCTGTCTTGCTGATTGAGTTCGAATAACAGACTGGAAGCTTCAAAAGGAGGGTGGTGCTTGGAATCATTGTTCTTCCTCTGTCAACCATGGTTACCTGCAAGGAAACACGTGCCATCATCATTGCTTTGCCCAAAAAGAGCTTCACAGGCAAGGATATTGCTGCCAGTAAGATTGCACCTAAATCAATCATTTATCAGATCATCAAGAACTTCAAGGAGAGCGGTTCAATTGTTGTGAAGAAGACTTCAGGGCGCCCAAGAAAGTCCAGCAAGTGCAAGGACCGTCTTCTAAAGTTGATTCAGTTGCGGGATCGGGCCACCACCAGTACAGAGCTTGCTCAGGAATGGCAGCAGGCAGGTGTGAGTGCATCTGCACACACAGTGAGGCGAAGACTTTTGGAGCCACATCTCTCCAGGAAAAACATCAGGGACTGATGCAGTGGAAATGTTTTTGAGGGATTCAGTTCATTTGCATGGCAAAGACGGACTTTGTTATTAATTGCAATTCATCTGATCACTCTTCATAACATCCGGGAGTATATGCAAATTGCCATCATACAAACTGAGGCAGCAAACTTTGTGAAAATTAATATTTGTGTCATTCTCAAAAATGTGGGTCACGACTGCATGTGTGTGTAACTGTAATAACCTCTAACTACTACAGTGAGCAGTGGGTAGACTGATACAAATGATCTGTGACCCTGACTGCATTATCATTAACAACACTAGCAAACTAGCAACACTAGCAACATTAGCAACATTAATAACATTAGCAACACTAGCAACAATAGCAACATTAGCACACTAGCAACATTAGCAACATTAGCAACATTAATAACATTAGCAACAATAGCAACATTGGCAACATTTGCAACATTAACAACATTAGCTAAATTAACAACATAGCAACCTTAGCAACATTAGCAACTAGCAACATTAACAACATTAGCAACTAGCAACAGTAACAACTATCAACATTAGCAACTAACAACATTAATTAACATTAGCAATATTAACAACATTAGCAACTAGCAACATTAACAACATTAGCAACATTAGCAATTTAACAACATGAACAACATTTGCAACATTCGCAACATTAGCAACATTAACAACATTAACAACATTAGCAACACTAGAAACATTAGCAACATTAGCAACATTAACAATGTCAGCAGCATGAACAATATCAGCTGTATGAACAATGTCAGCTGCATGAACAATGGTGGAATGCACTGTATCCCATGGAGAGAAAGCAGATGTCAAGGGTTTCAACCACTTGAAAGATTAGAGAGATAAAGAGAGAGAGAGCGAGAGAGAGAGAGAGAGAGAGAGAGAGAGAGAGAGAAACAGAGAGAGAGAGAGAGAGAGAGAGAGAGAGAGAGAGAGAGAGATGAAAGATAGATGCCCGGAGGCAGAGGGGGGCTGGGGTTTAATCCTTCCCTCCCTCCTATCATCCCCTCCATGCATCCTTCCCTCCTATCCTCCCCTCAATCTCTCCCTCTCTCCCCTCCATCTCTCTCTCCCCTCCATCCCTCCCTCCCTCTCTCCCCTCCATCACTCCATCCCTCCCTCCCCTTCATCCCCCCCTCTCTCCCTCTCTCCCCTTCATCCCTCCCTCTCTCCCCTCCATCCCTTCTTCTCTCCTTCTCTCCCCTTCATCTCTCCCTCTCTCCCTCTCTCCCCTCCCTCTCTCCCGCTCTTCCATCCCTCTCTCTACTCCTCCCGTCCATCTCTTTCTAATAGAATGGCTTCTCTTCACAGTTCCTACTCATGTTCAGTACAAACAGCAGCAGCAGCAGTCATACTGTTACAGTAGAACCCCATACTGAATCCCAATGCCCTCCTCAGCACCAAGACCACTTCTCACACACCTTTAATCACACCTTTCTGGAGGAGGAATGCAAGTAACCACTGTCTGAACATCATCACTGCGTAATCTGAGGGACAGGAAGAGGGAGAGAGAAAGAGAGGGGGAGAGAGATAAAGACAGAGAGAAAGAGAGAGATGGGAGAGAAACCTGCTGTTTTCGACCCTCTCTCGCTCTCTCCCTCCCTCTCACTCTCTGCCGCATCTGCTGTCTCGACCTCTGAATGCTCGACTATGAAAAGCCAACTGACATTTACTCCTGATATGCTAACCTGTTGCACCCTCTACAACCACTGTGACCCTGCTGGTCATCTATGAACGTTTGAACGTCTTGACGAACGATCTGACTTTAATGGCCATGTGCTCTTATAATCTCCACCCGGCACAGCCAGAAGAGGACTGGTCACCCCTCAGAGCCTGATTCCTCTCTAGGTTTCTTTCTAGGTTCCTCCTAGCCAATGTGCTTGCTTGCATACGCATTGCTTGCTGTTTGGGATGTTAGACTGGACTTCTGTATAAGTACTTTGTTACATCTGCTGATGTAAAAAGGGCTTAAAAAATCCATTTGATTTGTATGAGAGAAAGAGAAAGAGATATCCCCTAGCCAACCATATGGCCAGATATATGCCCTGAAAACCAAAGCTCTGTGTCACAATGAGATTCTGAACCAGCTCTGACCAATGATGACTGAGAGTTTACTATTGTTTGTCACAAAGCCAATGAAGAATGCATTAGAGAGAGAGAGAGAGAGAGAGAGAGAGAGAGAGAGAGAGAGAGAAACACACACACACACACAGAGGTAGATAATGTGTGTGTGTTTAATGTGTGACATTCCAGACGCAACATTCGTGTATAAACGCCTGTCCATCACCTCGTTATACCTTTCAGGTTTAGCTTAGTAGTGAGAACAGATAGCCTTGGTGTACCTGTCAGGTTTAGCTTAGTAGTGAGAGCAGATAGCCTTGGTGTACCTGTCAGGTTTAGCTTAGTAGTGAGAGCAGATAGCCTTGGTGTACCTGTCAGGTTTAGCTTAGTAGTGAGAACAGATAGCCTTGGTGTACCTGTCAGGTTTAGCTTAGTAGTGAGAACAGATAGCCTTGGTGTACCTGTCAGGTTTAGCTTAGTAGTGAGAGCAGATAGCCTTGGTGTACCTGTCAGGTTTAGCTTAGTAGTGAGAACAGATAGCCTCGACCGTCTCTATCAGACCAGGCCCTGTTTGACAACACACACACACACACACACACACACACACACACACACACACACACACACACACACACACACACACTGTGTTTGTCATGCGGGAGCCTGGCACCTAAAGTAGAGCAGATCCATCAGAAGGCTGATTGAGGTCACCCTGAATTATGAATCCAGCTCAAAGGTAATCACTCATTGGACGCCCACTAAAACGATGCTGCCACCACCGCCGATGTTATGCTTGGCTGTGGTGTGTGTTCTCTCTCTCGCTCTCTCCAGATGGCTGTAAAAACGGTCGGTCACGCAGATGCCTGGATTGGTATTGGTGCAGGGGGGATGAGTCTGGTCAGCAGTCTGGATTGGTATTGGTGCAAGGGGGATGGGGGATGGGTCTAGTAGCAGTCTGGATTGGTATTGGTGCAGGTGGGAATGGGTATTTACTGTGGATGTAAAAAGGTCGACCTTGAGGTCTGATGAACACCACATGAATAAACCTTTCCTGGATCCATCCTGAGGTTCAGACATTACTGGAACACTGACAAACACACACACACACACACACACACACACACACACACACACACACACACACACACACACACACACCACCGTTCACCGGAGGGGTCCTAGTGGAGTTAATCTCTGCGTGCTGCATACATTTGTGGAACAGCACTTTAAAAGCGCTATTGTGAGTAATTCTACCATGAGGCTCTCGGCTTAGTCATCTCCAGTCCTTATATGGTCATCACATCTCTAGGCTTCAGGGGAAGCATACTAATGAAGAGGACAACTAGATGGAGAAATACTGGTGTGATGGAAGATACAGTAGACTACAACACTGACAGCACTACACTCTTAGAAAAAAGGTGCTATCTAGAACCTAAAAGGGTTTTTCGGCTGTCCCCATAGGGGACTCTTTTGGGCTCCATGTAGAACACTTTCCACAGAGGGTTCTACATGTGTGTGGGTGTTGTTAGTCCCTATTAAGGACTCAACATTGCAATCGGCAACGGCTGGCCAACTCAGTGGAGCGCTATACTGAGTTTTACCACTGTGTGTATGTGTGTGTGTGTGTGTGTGTGTGTGTGTGTGTGTGTGTGTGTGTGTGTGTGTGTGTGTGTGTGTGTGTGTGTGTGTGTGTGTGAATTTACCACTCTGGCTCTGTAAAAGTAATCTTGTAAAACCAGGACAAGACAACCGTTTCAATGTCACCCAATCCTATAGTATTGTCAAGAAGATGCATGCTTCATAGACTGATAGGAGCTTAGTCAGCATATATATATTTGACGTAAACAACAAAAAATGATCTCTCTCTGTTTTTTTCCACCTTTCTCCCCCTCTTTCTTCCTCTATCAACCTCTTTCTCCCTCTCTCCCTCTTTCTCCCCATCTTTCTTCCTCTTTCTCCTCTCTCTCTCCCTTTTTCTCCCCATCTCTCTCCTTCTTTGACCCAGTCTCTCCCTTTTCTCCCTCTCTCTCTCACTTTTTCTCCCCCTCTTTCTCCCATCTCTCTTCCTCTTTCTCCCTCTCTTTCCCTCTTCTCCCTCTCGCTCCCTTCCGCTCCCTTTCTCTCCCTCTCTCGCTGCCTCTTTCTCTCTATATCTCCCTCTCTCTCCCTCTCTCGCTGCCTCTTTCTCTATCTCTCTCTCCCTCTCTCGCTGCCTCTTTCTCTCTATATCTCCCTCTCTCTCCCTTTCTCTCCCTCTCTCGCTGCCTCTTTCTCTCTATATCTCCCTCTCTCTCCCTCTCTCGCTGCCTCTTTCTCTCTATATCTCCCTCTCTCTCCCTTTCTCTCCCTCTCTCGCTGCCTCTATCTCTCTATATCTCCCTCTCTCTCCCTTTCTCTCCCTCTCTCGCTGCCTCTTTCTCTCTATATCTCCCTCTCTCTCCCTTTCTCTCCCTCTCTCACTGCCTCTTTCTCTCTATATCTCCCTCTCTCTCCCTCTCTCGCTGCCTCTTTCTCTCTATATCTCCCTCTCTCTCCCTTTCTCTCCCTCTCTCGCTGCCTCTTTCTCTCTATATCTCCCTCTCTCTCCCTTTCTCTCCCTCTCTCGCTGCCTCTTTCTCTCTATATCTCCCTCTCTCTCCCTCTCTCGCTGCCTCTTTCTCTATCTCTCTCTCCCTCTCTCGCTGCCTCTTTCTCTCTATATCTCCCTCTCTCTCCCTCTCTCGCTGCCTCTTTCTCTCTATATCTCCCTCTCTCTCCCTCTCTCGCTGCCTCTTTCTCTCTATATCTCCCTCTCTCTCCCTTTCTCTCCCTCTCTCGCTGCCTCTTTCTCTCTATATCTCCCTCTCTCTCCCTTTCTCTCCCTCTCTCGCTGCCTCTATCTCTCTATATCTCCCTCTCTCTCCCTTTCTCTCCCTCTCTCGCTGCCTCTTTCTCTCTATATCTCCCTCTCTCTCCCTTTCTCTCCCTCTCTCACTGCCTCTTTCTCTCTATATCTCCCTCTCTCTCCCTCTCTCGCTGCCTCTTTCTCTCTATATCTCCCTCTCTCTCCCTTTCTCTCCCTCTCTCGCTGCCTCTTTCTCTCTATATCTCCCTCTCTCTCCCTTTCTCTCCCTCTCTCGCTGCCTCTTTCTCTCTATATCTCCCTCTCTCTCCCTTTCTCTCCCTCTCTCGCTGCCTCTATCTCTCTATATCTCCCTCTCTCTCCCTTTCTCTCCCTCTCTCGCTGCCTCTTTCTCTCTATATCTCCCTCTCTCTCCCTTTCTCTCCCTCTCTCGCTGCCTCTTTCTCTCTATATCTCCCTCTCTCTCCCTTTCTCTCCCTCTCTCGTTGCCTCTTTCTCTCTATATCTCCCTCTTTCTCCCCATCTCTGCCTTTTTTCTCTCCCTTTTTTTCTCCCCCCTCTCATTCTCTCCCTCTCTCCCCTTTTCTACCCATCTCTCTTCCTCTTTCTCCCCATCTCTCCCCCTCTCTTCCCCTCTCTTTCTGGCCATCCTCTCCGCTTCATTCTCCCCCTCTCTTTCTGGCCATCCTCTCCCCCTCTGTTTCTGGCTATCCTCTCTGCTTCATTCTCCCCCTCTCTTTCTCGCTATCCTCTCCGCTTCATTCTCCCCCTCTCTTTCTGGCCATCCTCTCCGCTTCATTCTCCCCCTCTCTTTCTGGCTATCCTCTCCGCTTCATTCTCCCCCTCTCTTTCTGGCCATCCTCTCCCCTTCCTTCTCCCCCTCTCTTTCTGGCTATCCTCTCCGCTTCATTCTCCCCCTCTCTTTCTGGCTATCCTCTCCGCTTCATTCTCCCCCTCTCTTTCTGGCTATCCTCTCCGCTTCATTCTCCCCCTCTCTTTCTGGCTATCCTCGCCGCTTCATTCCCCCCCTCTCTTTCTGGCTATCCTCTCCGCTTCATTCTCCCCCTCTCTTTCTGGCCATCCTCTCCCCTTCCTTCTCCCCCTCTCTTTCTGGCTATCCTCTGCGCTTCATTCTCCCCCTCTCTTTCTGGCCATCCTCTCCCCCTCTCTTTCTGGCCATCCTCTCCCCATCTCTCCCCCTCTCTTCCCCTCTCTTTCTGGCCATCCTCTCCCCCTCTCTTTCTGGCCATCCTCTCCCCCTCTCTTTCTGGCCATCCTCTCCCCTTCATTCTCCCCCTCTCTTTCTGGCCATCCTCTCCCCCTCTCTTTCTGGCCATCCTCTCCCCCTCTCTTTCTGGCTATCCTCTCCGCTTCATTCTCCCCCTCTCTTTCTGGCCATCCTCTCCCCCTCTCTTTCTGGCCATCCTCTCCCCTTCCTTCTCCCCCTCTCTTTCTGGCCATCCTCTCCGCTTCATTCTCCCCCTCTCTTTCTGGTCATCCTCTCCACCTCTCTGTCTGAGTCCCTCCCTGCTGATCAATAGATCAAAGCCTGCGTTCAGTGGAGGCTGATTCCTCCAAGCCGTCTTCACTGTGTGTGTAATACTGTGTCCACTAGCCCCACTGTTACTGTTAGTTAAATAGGGTACTACAGAGCCTCCCGGGTGGCACAGTGGTTAAGGGCGCTGTATTGCAGCGCCAGCTGTGCCATCAGAGACTCTGGGTTTGCGCCCAGGCTCTGCCGTAACCGGCCGCGACCGTGGGACGACGCACAATTGGCCTAGCGTCGTCCGGGTTAGGGAGGGCTTGGCCGGTAGGGGTGTCCTTGTCTCATCGCGCACCAGCGACTCCTGTGGCGGGCCGGGCGCAGTGCACGCTAACCAAGGTGGCCAGGTGCACGGTGTTTCCTCCGACACATTGGTGCGGCTGGCTTCCGGGTTGGATGCGCGCTGTGTTCAGAAGCATTGCGGCTTGGTTGGGTTGTGTATCGGAGGACGCATGACTTTCAACCTTCGTCTCTCCCGAGCCCGTACGGGAGTTGTAGCAATGAGACAAGATAGTAGCTACTAAAACAATTGGATACCACAAAATTGGGGAGAAAAAGGGATATATATATATTTTTAATAATAAAAAAAATAGGATACTACAACTTAGCAGGACACATCATACTCTGACTCTACACTCTTAGAAAAAAGGGTTCCGAAAGGGTTCTTCGGCTGTACCCATAGGATATCTTTTTTGGGTTCCAGGTAGAACCCTCTATAGAAAAAGTTCTACTTGGAACCAAAAGGGGGTTTTACCTGCAACTAAAAATAGTTATTCAAAAGGGTTCTCCTTTGGGGACAGCCAATGAACTTTTAAAGATGCAATATGCAGAAAATGCACCGCCTATTTCCTGGTTGCTAAAATTCTAAGAATTTGCCTAATTACAGTTTATGTGACAAAACAAACAGTTATTGTGTAGAAAATTATTGTACCATCTAAACCACTGTAAAACATACAAAATAAGCAAACATCTTTGGTGTTTGCCAAAAGGCATGTGGGAGACTCCCCAAACATATGGAAGGAGGTACTCTGGTTAGATGAGACTAAAATTGAGATTTTTGGCCATCAAGGAAAATGCTATGTCTGGCACAAACCCAACACCTCTCATCACCCCGAGAACACCAGCCCCAGCACCATGCTGTGAGGTTGTTTTTCATCGGCAGGGACTGGGAAACTGGTCAGAATTGAAGGAATGATGGATGGCGCTAAATACAGGCAAATTCTTGAGGGAAACAGAAATTTGAGACTGTGACAGACGTTCACCTTCCAGCAGGACAATGACCCTAAGCATACTGATAAAGCAACACTTGAGTGGTTTAAGGGGAAACATTTAAATGTCTTGGAATGGCCTAGTCAAAGCCCAGACCTCAATCCAATCGATAATCTGTGGTATGATTTAAAGATTAGATGTCCTAACTGACTTGCCAAAACTATAGTTTGTTGAAAAATTTGTTTTAATGACTCCAACCCGTGTATGTAAACTTCCGACTTCAACTGTACCTGAGCCCTGCACGTACCCTAGCTCTGCACGTACCCTAGCTCTGCACGTACCCTAGCTCTGCACGTACCCTAGCTATGCACGTACCCTAGCTCTGCACGTACCCTAGCTATGCATGTACCCTAGCTATGCACGTACCCTAGCTCTGCACGTACCCTAGCTCTGCACGTACCCTAACAATGCACGTACCCTAGCTATGCGCGTACCCTACCTCTGCACGTTCCCTAGCTCTGCACGTACCCTAGCTATTGATGATCAGGCCCTACCTGGCCCTAACGCCATGAAAATTGTCGGGGCCCGTCGGGCTCAGGTTGGGTGGCAGAGTTCTAGTACAGGTAGCAAGTCATCCATGTTGTTACATTTTTCTTCATGTGTATGTTGCGTTTGTTGGTGGCAGGTAGCCGAGTGGTTAGAGCATTGAAATGGCAACCGAAAGGTTGCAAGATGGAATCTGTCGTTCTGCCCCTGATCAAGACAGTTAAAACACTGTTCCTAGGCTGTCATTGAAAATGAAAATTTGTTCTTAACTGACTTGCCTGGTAAAATAAAGGAGAAAAAAAATTCTATGCTTTTTGGGGGGTGAATATATGGACACCATAAAATGCGTCATGCTGACTTAGATTTTGTCATTCATAAAACGCTCAGGGAGATACAGAAGACATGCCAGCACAGGAGAGAGTGAATGAGGTAAAATAACTGAGATGTGCCGTGGAGAGTCTCAAGGTGAGTATTCTGACCTGGGCCTGTAGACACAAATGTGTCTCAAGAGTACTGATCTAGGACCAGTTGAGACTTTAAGATCATAATGAAAAGAGGGACCTGGACTGTATTCATAAAGCTCCTCGGAGTAGGAGTGCTGATCTTGGACCAGGTACCCCCTGTTCATATCGTCTTATTCATTACGATCTATAAGGGAAAACTGGAAGTGTGATGCTGACCTATTTGGGCCATGTGATGTCATATTGCATTGTTAATACTTTTTCACACACACGCTCTCTCTCTCTCTCTCTCTCTCTCTCTCTCTGTCTCTCTCTCTTTCTCTGTCTCTCTGTCTCTCTCTGTCTCTCTCTGTCTCTCTCTCTCTCTCTCTCTCTCTGTCTCTCTGTCTCTCAGTACATTATGTAGGTTTTAGTAGCACCAGTAAGTAGTACATTATGTAGGTTTTAGTAGCACCAGGAAGTAATACATTGTGGTTTTAGTAGCACCAGGAAGTGGTACATTATGTAGGTTTTAGTAGCACCAGGAAGTAACACATTGTGGTTTTAGTAGCACCAGGAAGTGGTACATTGTATAGGTTTTAGTAGCACCAAGAAGTAATACATTATGTGGTTTAGGTAGCACCAGGAAGTGGTACATTGTGTAGGTTTTAGTAGCACCAAGAAGTAATACATTATGTGGTTTAGGTAGCACGAGGAAGTGGTACATTATGTAGGTTTTAGTAGCACCAGGAAGTGGTACATTATGTAAGTTTTAGGAGCACCAGGATGTAGAACTATACTTGGACCACACATAGGTAACAGCCATAGACGAAGGCTACTTTTGCAAGGTCACATTGATCCTTTATAAAGCCATTATGCGCCTCAGATAGTATTTTCATACGAGCTACAATTACACAATGAGTGATTCAGAGGTGGTGGGATTATGAGGGCGAGAGGGGGAAGGGGAAGGGGGGGGATGGTGAGAAGATAACTTTTAGTTAAATCATGTAGCTGGTAGAGGGTACTGTAGTCTGATCCATCCTTTATCATTTACACACAACACACACATAACACGCTGTGAATACCAAAGCCTTCTGCAGGCTGGTCCACTCCTACTCATGACCCAGGAACCATAAACAACCTAATACCTTTTAGGGCAATCTGTTCTATTCTATCTTTCTCTACCCACTCACATGCACTTTCAAAATGCACACAAAAACACACACACACACACACACACACACACACACACACACACACACACACACACACACACACACACACACACACCAACACTAGCATCTATCCTCATTAGCTACCACATGCAGAGAACATAGCATTCTGCAACATTTACACCCTGAACAGGGACTGCAACAACATGTTAAAGCTGAACCATCGGTAATGAGCCAGTCAGCCAACAAGAGATTAGATATCAGTGTAGTCAACAACATGATTTTCCTGTGTTTTATATAAAATGGGTGTACAAAACATTAGGAACACCTTCCTAATACTGAGTTGCACCCCATTTTGCCTTCAGAACAGCCTCAATTCATCAGGGCATGGACTCTATAAGGTGTTGAAAGTGTACTGGCCCATGTTGACTCCAATACCAATACAATACACAGATGTGTCAAGTTGGCTGGATGTCCTTTGGGTGGTGGACCATCCTTGATACACACAGAAAACCCAGCAGCGTTGCAGTTCTTGATACAAACCGGTGGGCCTGGCACCTACTACCATACCCCATTCAAAGACACTTAAATATTTTGTCTTGCCCATTCAGCCTCTGAATGGCACACATACACAAACCATGTCTCAATTGCCTCAAGGCTTAAACATCCTTCTTTCTCCTCCCCTTCATCTACACTGATTGAAGTGGATTTAACAGGTGTCATCAATAAGGGATCATAGCTTTCAGCTCATAAGTTAATAGACCAATAACAAAGAGAGTTCCAAACCTCTCTGCCAATAACAGCTAGTTCAGGTTACATATCCCTCCCATTGGGCTCCTCCCATTAGGCCTCTCACTTAGACCACTCCCAGACAGTCTTAGCTACATTTTTGCTTGAGAAATTGCTCTTCGCTAAGAAGCAATTTTTGTTTATTTTTCACCATTTCAAATCGCGAAATAAATAATAACAGTATGGTACTTAAATTGTTACCCGGTGGCATTGTGGGCCTTTAAAATACAGTGTGGTGGCATCCAAAATAACAGCCTATGGGCTCTGGTCAAACGTAGCGCACTATAAAGGGAACAGGGTGCCATTTGGAACGCAGACGCTCTGGTAGTCCTCTGCTCAGTATGTGTTGTCTTTCAGATAACCAGTGATGCTCCACCCGTTAAGAGACCAATGACGCTCCGCCCCCGTTAGAGACCAATGATGCTCCGCCCCCGTTAGAGACCAATGATGCTCCGCCCCCGTTAGAGACCAATGATGCCCGCCCCTGTTAGAGACCAATGAAGCTCCGCCCCCGTTAGAGACCAACGATGCTCCGCCCCTGATAGAGACCAACGATGCTCCGCCCCTGATAGAGACCAACGATGCTCCGCCCCTGATAGAGACCAACAATGTTCCGCCCCTGTTAGAGACCAACGATGCTCCGCCCCTGATAGAGACCAACGATGCTCCGCCCCTGATAGAGACCAACGTGGCTCCGCCCCTGATAGAGACCAACAATGTTCCGCCCCTGTTAGAGACCAACGATGCTCCACCCCTGATAGAGACCAACAATGCTCCGCCCCTGATAGAGACCAACGATGCTCCGCCCCTGATAGAGACCAACGATGCTCCGCCCTGGAGAGACCAATGATGCTCCGCCCCTGTTAGAGACCAATGAAACTCCGCCCCTGATAGAGACCAACGATGCTCCGCCCCTGTTAGAGACGAATGATGCTCCGCCCCTGATAGAGACGAATGATGCTCCGCCCCTGTGAATTATCTCATTATCAGAACCTTAGATCAGTGGAACACACCACACTGGACTGGTACATTAGATATTAGCTAATTACAATTATTATTACAATCTTTCAGATCAGCTAAACCAAAGCGGTTTACTGGTACATTAGATATTGATATTACTGTATTACTTCCCTGATACTGTTATGTTACTCAACAAGTACATTAGCTAATAGCTATTTTAAAACTAAAGTGCTTTACTTACAATGACTGTGACATAGGGACCTACCGTAGTTGAATGTACTGAATGTAAGTCTCTCTGTATAAGACCGTCTGCTAAATGAGCAGAATGTAAAGGCAACTACTGTATGATAACGCTTCCCTACTAATGTTATGTGTGTTTAGATTTCCACTTGGTCAGATAAGCTAGTAGTTGTTTGGTCAGTGTAAGTTGTGTAACCACAGCAACAGTATCAGGTGTGAGTTCTGTAACCACAGCAACAGTATCAGGTGTGAGTTCTGTAACCACAGCAACAGTATCAGGTGTGAGCAGTTTGGTCCTGCAGGGTAAACACATTATCTTGGCTGTGTGTGTGTGTGTGTGTGTGTGTGTGTGTGTGTGTGTGTGTGTGTGTGTGTGTGTGTGTGTGTGTGTGTGTGTGTGTGTGTGTGTGTATGGTGGGGGGTCTGCCCATGTGTGTCACTCTCTCTCACTGTGTGACAGATCTGAGGTCAGTGTCTCCGACCCTGTCCGTTGTGCTACAGCCTGCAGCCACACAGAACACAATCTACTCCTAATGCAAGCAGGCACGACATGTAAAGGTACAACTAAAAGAGTCTGGCCGTGCTTCGCTCTGTAACGCCACTCACACAGTTTTAGAAGCATGCACACACGCACACACACAGACAACACACAAACAAACACACAACGATGCATGTGCACACACACATTAAAGTGTGACTCAGAAGCGTTTAGGTTAGGAGCGTGGTGGGACTGTGCCGGTAATCTGATCCCATTGCCTCACGGTGGAATTATCTTCTGAGAGAGGACCTGGCAGTGTGTGTGAGTGTTGAGAGGAGCAGGAAGAAGTGAGAGCAGGCCTGTCACAACAGACAACACCAAATCCCTCAGTTCCTCAGGGAGATCACTAAAGATAGGCAGCGATATTGGACGTCTGTCCAGGTCCTCAGGACATTGGGATATGCGTTCGTTGGCGCTCACAAAAAAATGAAACACGAACCGCCGATCCTCGGAGCCAGAGACTCGGTTTAGAGCACTCCGCCAGTGCAGTCCACAACGCTGTAGCAAGCGTTTGTCAATAACACTTCGGATTTCCAAGTGATACTGTGAGATCTTGTTGAGTTACTATAACTAGCTGCCTCTCTCTTCTCTCCTGCTCCCTAGGCCTGGCCTGGCCTGGCCTGGCAGCACTAACTTAATCTATGGCATTTCAGTCCATTCTGAAAAATACGCTTTTCAATGTTTAATTTATATTAGTGGGCAAATTACCCTCTTACCATCTTTTTCTTTGCGATGGCAAATGTATAATCTCGCGCGATCTCTGAAGGTGCTTAATTTTACAATGAATGCATGAATGAATGAATGAATGAACGAACGAACATACGTATGTATATATATATGTATATATATATATATATATATATATATATATATATATATATATATATATATATATATATATATATATATATATATATATATATATTCACATCAAGATGTCCAGCAGACTCTCGTCTACTCTGCTGCTCCCTAGGCCTGGTATACAGTGGTTGCTCAACTAAAAGTTTTGCATAATCGCAATGACATGGTGACACATGGTACCGGACTTAGAGGTAATTTGTGGTTTAGTACGGTACCCTGTGTCACCATGTCATTGCTCCAGACCAGCACAAGGGGGAGTTAGAGCACTCATTATGCTTTTGGGTCCTGCTGTGTCTCTAACTGACAATGAAACCTAAACCTAAATATAAACTGATAATTTTGTACGACTTCAAATTTGAATTTAAATGAACTGAATGATGACTATGAAGAAGGTGTTTGAATATAGAACAATCGTGTAAGAATTGCTAATCCTCTGTCCTGCACGCGCACACCTGGAAAAATACACTTTCTTTGTTGTTACTACTCGTCAGTATTACTTACTAAAACGGTTGTTACACTAAGGTTTTTCTATTTTTATTTTGTTAGGATTATTTTGCTCTTACTGTAGTACTGTAGGCCACTCCCGACCAGTCACGTTGTACAGCGGCTGAGTGGCGCAGTGGTCTAAGACACTGCCTAGCAGTTCAAGCTGCGTTGCTACCGATGCTGCTTCAATACCCGTGCCTGCTGTGACCGGGAGACCCATGAGCCGAGTGTTAGCTTTTGGTTTCTCTCCCTCTGAAAACAGAAATAAATCATTCTAAATAACAAACTTTATTTACAAATTAGTAACAATGTCTCACCCCTCACTTTAGGTTATTTGAAAACTAAATAATCTCCAAAATATCATTCTTTTTTTTAAACAAGCCATAGAAAGTTGGTTGCAATTTCAGTTTAATACACCAGAAACGACAGAACCAATAATATAACAAATATTGTGGTTACACTCAAATATATTATTTGATATTCTTTTTTACGTATCAATTGGAAGCTTGTGGAAGGAGGAAAGGTGTTATTATTATTCACCCTGTTCACAAGCATAGCAGGCTGTGAATTCTGCAAACAACGTTTCTATTAGCAGGGCAATATCTATTGGTCATATTGATCATGGCTCCCGAGTGGCGCAGTTTTCTAAGGCACTGCATCTCAGCGCAAGAGGCATCACTACAATCCCTGGTTTGAATCCAGGCTGTGTATCACATCCGACCATGATTGGGAGTCCCATAGGGCGGCGCACACTTTTTTATCAATTTATTGAGAAAGATACAGTGCCTTGCGAAAGTATTCGGCCCCCTTGAACTTTGCAACCTTTTGCCACATTTCAGGCTTGAAACATAAAGATATAAAACTGTATTTTTTTGTGAAGAATCAACAACAAGTGGGACACAATCATGAAGTGGAACGACATTTATTGGATATTTCAAACTTTTTTAACAAATCAAAAACTGAAAAATTGGGCGTGCAAAATTATTCACCCCCCTTAAGTTAATACTTTGTAGCGCCACCTTTTGCTGCGATTATAGCTGTAAGTCGCTTGGGGTATGTCTCTATCAGTTTTGCACATCGAGAGACTGAAATTTTTTCCCATTCCTCTTTGCAAAGCAGCTCGAGCTCAGTGAGGTTGGATGGAGAGCATTTGTGAACTGCAGTTTTCAGTTCTTTCCACAGATTCTCGATTGGATTCAGGTCTGGACTTTGACTTGGTCATTCTAAGACCTGGATATGTTTATTTTTTAACCATTCCATTGTAGATTTTGCTTTATGTTTTGGATCATTGTCTTGTTGGAAGACAAATCTCCGTCCCAGTCTCAGGTCTTTTGCAGACTCCATCAAGTTTTCTTCCAGAATGGTCCTGTATTTGGCTCCATCCATCTTCCCATCAATTTTAACCATCTTCCCTGTCCCTGCTGAAGAAAAGCAGGCCCAAACCATGATGCTGCCACCACCATGTTGGACAGTGGGGATGGTGTGTTCAGCTGTGTTGCTTTTACGCCAAACATAACGTTTTGCATTGTTGCCAAAAAGTTCAATTTTGGTTTCATATATATTCATATTTTTAGATATACTGTAGCCTACTGTAGGCAACATGAGTCTCACTAGTGTTGAGTAATGTGCTGTTAAAAGTGATGTAGGTCTTATTTATTTAAAGAGCATATTGAAGATAGAAGCAATAGGATTTGAAGCAATAGCCTACCCGCTGTGGTCAACTATTTCAGCACCATTTCGTGCTGCTCTGAGACAAGCATGGGGACTGGTCTTGATAAATCAATGAGATTTTTATTTTCATTGAATCTCTGTTTGGGTATTGGTTAGACTACATTTAGGGTGTGGAAATGTTAGGCTCTTAGCACTGTAGCCTACTCCCGACCATCGTGTTGTACAGCGCCATAGTTTCTGTTTTGTGTTTTGTTTTTCTTGGAATAGAAACACCATAATATTAATCTAATTAATTAAGCTATATTTCTTAAAATCAATCCCACATACTATGTTTGTCCAAAAAAAGGTTTCAAATTCTCTAGTTTAGCCAATATTGAAGGTTATCAAATGCTTCTTAAAGATTCCCTCTGGTGGTCAGACTAGCACTAACTAGCATTAATGGTAACAATGACTGACAATTAAATAACGTGCCATAGAATTCTCCGGTAGCCCACAAGGTGTGCTGCAGTATGACGCAACTCGCCTGGTATTTATATATATATATTAACATTAAGATGTCCAGCAGACTCTCCTCTACTCTCCAGCCACTTACAGTAAGTGAATGCAATAGTGTTTTGAGACAATTGGATTAGGAACTGGATGGTCTGGAATGAGGCCGTGGTCTGGAAAGAGAGCGTGGTCTGTAATGAGGCCGTGGTCTGGAAAGAGGCCATGGCCTGGAAAGAGGCCGTGGTTTGGAAAGAGGCCGTGGTTTGGAAAGAGGCCATGGTATGGAAAGAGGCCGTGGTCTGGAAAGAGGCCGTGGTTTGGAAAGAGACGTGGTTTGGAAAGAGGCGTGGTTTGGAAACAGGCGTGGTCTGGAAAGAGGCCGTGGTTTGGAAAGAGGCCGTGGTTTGGAAAGAGGCCGTGGTTTGGAAAGAGGCGTGGTCTGGAAAGAGGCGTGGCCTGGAAAGAGGCCGTGGTCTGGAAAGAGGCGTGGCCTGGAAAGAGGCGTGGTCTGGAAATAGGCCGTGGTTTGGAAAGAAGCCGTGGTTTGGAAAGAGGCCGTGATTTGGAAAGAGGCCGTGGTCTGGAAAGAGGCGTGGTCTGGAAAGAGGCGTGGTCTGAAAAGAGGTGTGGTCTGAAAAGAGGCGTGGCCTGAAAAGAGGCATGGTCTGGAAAGAGGCCGTGGTCTGGAAAGAGGCATGGCCTGGAAAGAGGCGTGGTCTGGAAAGAGGCCGTGGCAGGACAGGAACTGGAGTTGGACGAATAAGTAAAGTGAAAAACATATAATAACAAAGAGTCGGTTGGCGTTGCCGTTCTCCACTCCACTATTTGGGAAAAGAATTGTATATCAAACAAACAAAATAAATGATTTTTCCTCTGATTATAAAAACGACATATCCCACTGAAAATACAAAAATTGTTTTTGTAATGAACTAAATTAAGATTACCGTTTAACACTGAGACAGAAAACACTTTGGAACACATCGCTAGCGATAGGTAACATGCTAGCCATAGGTAACATGCTAGCCATAGGTAACATGTAACATGCTAGCCATAGATAACAACAACAACATCCTTATCTATACAAAAGACATGTATGGGCGAATAGCGTCTCTGTACAACCAGGGTGTCATGTGAAGACTCATGTCTTTACCACACAGACTAGTGTTTGAGAGTTGAGCTGTAGGCGTCTGTTATCTATTCTATGATACAGGATTATGAAAGAGGAGAAAAAGAGAGAGGAGAGTGGATGAGAGAAAGAGGGAGAGAGAGGATGAGAGAGGGAGAGAGTATTCATGAGAGTATTCATGGTGAGTGAGTGATAGTGTGTGAGAGTGTGAGAGTGAGAGAGAGAGAGACTGAAAGCCATTGTCCACTGACAGTATTCATGGCCAGACAAGGCTTTTTGCATGAAGCTAGGGAAACCACTCTGCACGCTAAATCTGACTGTATCCTTTGTGTGGAGAAAGGCATTTCAATGTCGCCACTCTCCAATGATTCATGCTACTATTTAATCTCTGGATGCATCCCAAACGGCACCCTATTCCATCTATAGTGCACTATATCTAGTGCTCTGGTCAAAAGTAGTGCACTATATAGAGAATAGGGTGCCATTTGGGATGCCGACGTCTCTGACATCCATTGAAAGAACTTTGTTTTCAGTCAGCTTTTTTTCCCGATTCATCACAAAATAAACCAAAATGGCTCCGAGATGTTTTGATACACACAATGCAGATCTGTCATTTCCCCCACCTCCCAAGTACAGTATATTGTGTTTATATGGGTGACACAACAATAAAACAAACAGAAAACTATGTTACAAGTTTAAGTTGAACCATTTTGTGCACACATTACAGTACATGTAACTTGTGTGTGTACTTTAGACTCTCTCTGAATCTGTCAGGAAACATGAGCTTTATTAGATTTCAGCATGATAGTGGTCGCTCCCCAACAGTATGTCATGGACCTCATGAGATCACTATATGGCCGGCCAGCCACTCTCTCTCTCTCTCTCTCTCTCTCTCTCTCTCTCTCTCTCTCTCTCTCTCTCTCTCTCTCTCTCTCTCTCTCTCTCTCTCTCTGTCCCCTCCCACCCTCTCCCTCCCCCTCCCTCCCTCTCTCTCCCTTCCACTCTCTCCGTCCCTCCGTCCCCCCCTCCCCCCTCCCTCCCTCTCTCTCTGTCCCTCCCCCTCTCTCCGTCCCTCCCTCCCTCTCCCCCCATTTCAAAAAGATAAAGACATTTCCAGTGTTATATTGTTAGCTATGTACAACAGTAGTAGTATAAATAATCTTGCTGCTGTGATGACATACTATTTTGCCGAATAGAAATGGGAGTTGTGTGGGTCTGTGTGATCTGTGGAACATGTGTCTCTAATGTGGTCATGCATTTGGCAGGAGGTTAGGAAGTGCAGCTCAGTTTCCACCTCATTTTGTGGGCAGTGTGCACATAGTCTTCTCTTAAAAGCCAGGTCTGCCTATGGCGGCCTTTCTCAATAGCAAGGCTATGCTCACTGAGTCTGTACATAGTCAAGGATTTTCTTAAATTTGTGTCACAGGTATTCTGCCTCTGTGTACTCTCTGTTTAGGGCCAGATAGTATTCTAGTTTGCTCAATTTTTGGGATTGATTCATTCCAGTGTGTCAATTAGATAACTTTTTGTTTTCTCATAATTTGATCGGATCTGATTGTGTTTCTGTCCTGGGGCTCTGTGGGGTCTGTTTGTGTACCAGCCGTCTAAGGGGACTCTTCTCTAGGTTCATCTCTCTGTAGGTGATGGCTTTGTGGTGGAATTCATGGGCATTGCTTCCTTTTAGGTGGTTGTAGAATTTAACAGCTCTTTTCTGAATCTTAATAACTAGTGAGCACAGTCCTAATTCTGCTCTGCATGCATTGTTTGGGGTTTTGCGTTGTACACAAAGTATATTGTATATTTGCAGAATTCTCAATTTGGTCTTTATCCCATTTTGTGAATTATTGGTTGATGAGTGGACCCCAGACCTCACAACCATAAAGGGAAATGGGTTCTATAACCGATTTAAGTATTTTTAGCCAGATCATAATTGGGATGTTGAGTTTTATGTTCCTTTTTATGGCATAGAAGGCCCTTCTTGCCTTGTCTTTAAAAATTATTCACAACCTTGTGGAAGTTACCTGTGGTGTTGATGTTTATGCCCAGGTTGGTATAATTCTTTGTGTGCTCAAGGGCAACAGTGTCTAAATATAATTTATATTTGTTGTCCTTTCAACTAGATGTTTTTTGCAACACATGTTCCAGTGCCCTTGCCAATTGATTGATAATTATGTTGAAGGGGGTGGGGCTCCCCCCTCGGCCCTGAGGAAAGAAATGTATGTGTTTATTGCCAATTTTAACTGCACACTTGTTGTGCATGTACATTGGGGTGGCAGGTAGCCTAGTGGTTAGCGCATTGGGCCAGTAGCCGAAAAGTTGCTTGATCGAATTCCTGAGCTGACAAGGTAAAAATCTGTAGTTCCCCCCCTGAGCAAGGCAGTTAAGCCACTTTCCCCCGGGCGCCTAAGACGTGGATGTCGATTAAGGCAGTCCCCCGCACCTCTCTGATTCAGAGGGGTTGGGTTAAATGCGGAAGACACATTTCAGTTGAACAACCCCTTTCTATACATTGATTTTATAATGTAATATGTTTTCTCCCAACACTGCTTTCCTTCAATTTGTATAGCAGACCCTCATGCCAAATTGAAATTATTTGAAAACAAAGCATGAGAAGACTTTGCTTTTGTTTTGTTTGTCAATAAGGGTGTGTAGGGTGTATACGTGGTCTGTCATATCATATTTTGGTAAGAAGACAACTTTCTCAGGACATTGTTTCACTGAGGAAATGTTGGAGTCTGCTGTTGATGATACGGCAGATGATTTTTCAGAGATTGCTGCTGATGCATATACTTCTTGTGGTCAAATTTTTCAAAACTATTGGATTCGGGTGACCAGACCTTGGTTCCAAATATTGGGAAAGATGCCAGATGGCTGCTATGCGGTCCCGTGATGTGGAAATGTGATACCCTAGGAAGGAGACGGACTGTTGAAAGAACAGGCATTTCTCAGCCTTGACGTACAGGTCATGCTCCAACAGTTGTCCAAGTACCTTGCGCACCAAGGACACATGCTCGGCGCACGTAGCGGAGAATATCAGAATGTCATCGATATACACCACTACACCCTGCCCGTGCAGGTCCCTAAAAATCTAATCTACAAAGGATTGGAAGACTGATGGAGCATTCATCAACCCGTACGGCATGACGAGGTACTCATAATGCCCTGAGGTGGTACTAAATGCCGTCTTCCACTCGTCTCCCTCTCGGGTACGCACCAGATTGTACGCACTCCTGAGATCCAGTTTAGTGAAGAAGCACACCCCGTGCATTGACTCAATCACCGTAGCGATAAGAGGTAGCGGGTAACTGTACCTCACCGTGATTTGATTGAGACTTCTATAATCAATGCACTGGCATAGACCTCCATCCTTCTTCACAAAAAATAAACTTGAAGAGGCGGGTGAAGTGGAGGACCCGAATGTACTCCTGACGCAGGGATTCAGAGACATATGTCTCCATAGCATTCGTCTCTGCCTGTGAGAGGGGATACACATGACCCCTGGGAAGTGCAGCGTCTACCAGGAGATTTAATCTCACAATCCCCCGTCGATGGGGTGGTAATTGAGTCGCTTTCTTCTTACAGAAGGCGAGAGCCAAATCGGCATATTCTGGAGGAATGCGAACGGTGGAGACCTGGTCTGGACTTTCCACTGTGGTAGCACCAACGGAAACCCCTACACACCTCCCCGAGCCCTCTGTTGCCAGGAAATGGTGGGATTATGACGAGCCAACCAGGGAAGGCCTAGTACTACGGGAAACGCAGGAGAGTCAATGAGAAAGAGAATGATTCTCTCATCGTGACCTCCCTGTGTCTCCATGGCCAGGGAGCTGATGGCCTCCCTGATTAGCCCGGACCCTAATGGTCGACTATCCAGAGCGTGAACCGGAAAAGGTCTATCTACAGGAATAATGGGGAACCCTAAACTAAGGGCTAACGCTCTGTCAATAAAATTCCCAGCGGCGCCTGAATCGACGAGCGCCTTATGCTGGAATGCGGGGAGAACTCAGGGAAACAAACAGGTACAAACAGGTGGACAGAGTGGTGCATACTCACCAGGGGTGACGTCAGAGTGCCCTGCCTGCTGCCTCAACTCCCAGAGGGACCAACCCGGCACCGATCGGCATTGTGCCATCTGCGGCCACAGATGGTGCATGTGAAGGCCCCTCCTCCAGCCTCCCTATACTGTTCTCCCAACTCCATAGGCACCGGAGCGGGAGTGCTGGGAGGTGGAACATATCCACCAGTTGGTCAAAGGTGGTGGTGGCATCCCTGCAGACCAACTCCCGTCGGACGTCCTCACGTAAGCTGCATCGAAGGTGGTCGATGAGGGCCCTGTCGTTCCATCCTGCTCCGGCGGCCAATGTCCGGAACTCCAGCGCAAAATCCTGTGCGCTCCTCGTCCCCTGCCTCAAATGGAAGAGTCATTCACCCGCCGCTCTACCTTCGGGCGGGTGGTCAAAGACAGCCCAGAAACAGCGGGTAAACTCCTCGAAGTGGTCCACGTCTTCCTCTCCCCACACGGTGTTCGCCCACTCCAGAGCTCTCCCTGAGAGGCATGAGACGAGGGAGGACACTCTCTCACTTCCTGAGGGAGCTGGGTGAACAGTGGCCAGGTATAGGTCCAGTTGTGAAAGGAACCCCTGGCACTGTGCTGCCATCCCATCATACTCCCTGGGAAGGGAGAGACGCATTCCACTGGAGCTGGATCCGGACGGGACGGGTAGAGATAACCCCGGTTGAGCTGGTTGAGGCGCTGGAGACTTCCTGTCGATCCATCATGGCACCGAGATGATGTAGCATAGTGTTCCTGGAAGCGTTCCTCGACTCCTCTGACCGGGGTACCTGCTCCTGCTGACTCCATGGTTAGGTGTAAGATTCTGTTAGGAGTGTGTATTGGAGAAGAAGTCAGGTGCAGGAGAGCAGAGTGTAGTGAACAGGCTCACTTTTTATTCCGGTCCAAAATGACAGCACAAAGTAACATAAAATGTGCCCAAACATGGAACATAGACCAAAAGTAATGCGCGTAACAATATCCACAATTCCAAAATACACATAACACAAACAATCTTACACAAAGACATGATGGAGGAACAGAGGAATAAATACATATGGATTGTTTAGGGATTGAAAAGCAGGTGTGCAGGGAACAAGACTAAAGAAAATGGATGTATGAAAAATGTAGCAGCAATGGCTAGAAAGCCGGTGACGTCGACGGTCGAACAAGGAGAGGAGAACGCCGCCCGAACAAGGAGAGGAGAACGCCCCTCGAACAAGGAGAGGAAAACGCCACCCGAACAAGGAGAGGAGAACGCCGCCCGAACAAGGAGAGGAGAACGCCCCTCGAACAAGGAGAGGAAAACGCCGCCCGAACAAGGAGAGGAGAACGCCGCCCGAACAAGGAGAGGAGAACGCCGCCCGAACAAGGAGAGGAGAACGCCGCCCGAACAAGGAGAGGAGAACGCCGCCCGAACAAGGAGAGGAGAACGCCCCTCGAACAAGGAGAGGAGAACGCCGCCCGAACAAGGAGAGGAGAACGCCGCCCGAACAAGGAGAGGAGAACGCCCCTCGAACAAGGAGAGGAGAACGCCGCCCGAACAAGGAGAGGAGAACGCCCCTCGAACACAGAGAGGAGAACGCCGCACGAACAAGGAGAGGAGAACGCCGCCCGAACAAGGAGAGGAGAACGCCGCCCGAACAAGGAGAGAGGAACGCCGCCTGAACAAGGAGAGGAGAACACCGCCCGAACAAGGAGAGGAAAACGCCGCCCGAACAAGGAGAGGAGAACACCGCCCGAACAAGGAGAGGAGCAAACTACAGCGGAAGTCGTGACACTTACAGGCACCATAATTTCTCCCCATCATATCAGCATACCATAAGCTGTCTAATTACACTTACAGGCACCATCATTTCTCTCCATCATATCAGCATACCATATGCTGTCTAATTACACTTACAGGCACCATCATTTCTCCTCATATCATAATAAAACAACTCAGACTATGGAGGTTTTTATGCACATCCAAACTTTACAGCTGGACAAAGATCCAATATAAATAGAGAGAATGTCCACTGACCGTTATACTGTTCCCCAAAAGGCCTATGTTTTATGAACGTAATCGGAACCATTTTAAAGATCAGATCGCATTCACACACCTCCAGAAGTTGCATTGCAAGTTTGCCACGGACATTGTCACCATAATACCAGGAAGGTGAATCATTCTAATAGGGTTGGTTGTAATAACATTAAACGAAAAACAAGCCATCCGTTTTTTTAAAAGAACAATGACAATAAATAAATGTAATAATCCCATAACATCAGCGTGATAAAAAAGACACGCATTGCTGTTGAACCAGTCTTCATTATAGTAGGCCTATGGGAGGGCTTGGGCTTTGAACATATGAACAGGTAAAATAAACACTTTGACAGCTTACTGATCATTTATAAATACAAGGTTCACCGTATTCACCGAGGTTCTCATCTCTTGTTTCACGACGGGCATGGATACGTAGCCTACATCATGGACGAGCTTTTATGCACTTCTGAAACGGGACCTGCATAGCTAATGTAATGTAGGCCCGCCTACAATGCATAGATAAAAAGGGAATGTCAGTGTAACGGATGTGAAACGGCTAGCTTAGTTAGCGTGGGCGCTAAATAGCGTTTCAATCAGTGACGTCACTTGCTCTGAGACCTTGAAGTAGTAGTTCCCCTTGCTCTGCAAGGGCCGCGGCTTTTGTGGAGCGATGGGTAACGATGCTTCGAGGGTGACTGTTGATGGGCGAGGGGACGGTCTAAAATTATACTGTTACATCAGCTCACTGTTTCACGCCTCCTAAAATGAGCCAAACCCCTTCTAGACAGTCTTCACATCTTCGCGATTGCATAATTAGGCAAACAAAAAAAAACGTAATTGAGAGAAGGGGAGGCTATTCTAAACGAAATGGGAAAAATGTTTCCAAATACAAAGTATATACAAGGCTCTAAAAGCCCATTTGACTCCTCTTGTTCCATGGGCAGTGTGCGGATAGGCTGCAAATACGCTGTTAAAATGCATGTCACACTGTCCTGCGTCAAAGCTAAAACCAGCTTTCGGTTGGTCTAAAATATCCCTATCAGCGCTGTCTGAAATTAGCAATTTGAATCATGTTTTTAAGACATGCCTAGAATATTTCCACCCCGCCCGTTTGAGCGCAAGAAGGGCGCCATTAGACTGGAAAATGCCCCGACGACATTTTTGCATTGTTTAAACCATTTCTCATTGTTGCTAGTTTTCTTAGATGTTATGCTTGAATGCACACTGAAATATAAACGCAACATGTAAAGTGTTGGTTCCATGTTTCATGAAATAAAAGATCACAGAAAATGTCCATACACACAAAAAGCATATTTAAAAACAAAAAAAATGTATGCACACATTTGTTTACATCCCTGTCAGTGAGCATTTCTCCATTGCCAAGATAGGTGTGGCATATCAATAAGCCAATTAAACAACATGATCATTACACAGGTGAACCTTGTGCTGGGAACAATAAAAGTACGTCCAACCGGCCCCACAACCACAGTCCACGTGTAACCAAACCAGCCCAGGACCTCCACATCCATCTTCTTCACCTGCGGGATCATCTGAGACCAGCCACCCGGACAGCTAATGAAACTGTGGGATTGCACAACTGAAGAATTTCTGCAGGGTCTTGACCTGACTGCAGTTTGGCGTCGTAACTGACTTCAGTGGGCAAATTCTCACCATCAATGGCTACTGGCAAGCTGGAGAAGTGTGCTCTTCACGGATGAATCCCGATTTCAAATGTACCAGGCAGATGGCAGACAGTGGACGGCGTTGTGTGGGCGAGTGGTTTGCTGATGTCAACGTGGTGAACAGAGTGCCCCGTGGTGGCGGTGGGGTTATGGTATGGGCAGGCATAAGCTACAGACAACAAACACAGTTGCACTTTATCAATGGCAATTTGAATGCACAGCGATACCGTGACGAAATCCTGGGGTCCATTGTCGTACCATTCATCCACCGCCATCACCTCGTGTTTCAGGATGATAATGCACGACCCGATGTCGCAATGATCTGTAATTTCCTAGGAGCTGAAAATATCATAGTCACCAGACAGATCACCCATTGAGCATGTTAGGGATGCTCTGGATCGACGTGTACGACAGCAGGTTCCAGTTCCTGCCAGTATCCAACAACTTAACACAGCCATTGAAGAGGAGTGGGACAACATTTCACAGGCTACAATCAACAGCCTGATAGACTCCATGCGAATGAGATGTGTCACGCTGCATGAGGCAAATGGTGGTCACGTCAGATACTGACTGTTTTTTTTACCCACAACCCTGCTTTTTTTTTTAGGTGTCTGTGACCAACAGATGTATATCTCTTGTATCCCCAGTCATGTGAAATCCATAGATTGAGGCCTAATGATTTTTTTTTCAATTGACTGATTTCCTTCTATGAACTTTAACTCAGTAAAATGTTTTAAATTGTTGAATGTTGCATTTATATATATTTTTCAGTGTAAATTTGAAATGTTAGCTGATAGGTCAAATATATTGTTCAGGCTTCCTACTGCTAAATTGACAGCTTCACTATTGCAGGGAGAAAAAACATTTTCAGGAGGGATTTGATTGGTTGTTGGACAAAATGTGGGGGTTTCTACACTACCCTCCTTTCATCAATAGCATTTCTTAATTAATAATAATCAGTTTGTTCGGCTTCGATGCCTCATGGTTGAGTATTTCTCTGTTCAAGTAAATTGATAAAGTAGTCTACAGTACTACCACAAGAGATGAGCTATAGCTGTACCTACCGTAGGAGTCCCATTGAAGACTACTATTAACTATGTCCAGACCCAGTGTGTGACAGAGCTATGTCATGGTTTTGTATAGGGGGGGGGGCATATTGGGGAGGGAATGTTATCACCAACTGTCTCACTCTCTTTCTCTCCCTCTCCCTCTCTCTCTCTCTCTCTCTCTCTTTCTCTCTCTCTCTCTCTCTCTCTCCCTCCCTCTCCCTCTCTCTCTCTCTCTCCCCCTCTCTATCACTCTCTCCCTCTCCCTCCTCTATCACTCTCTTTCTCTCTGTCTCTCTCTCTCACTCTCTTTCTCTATCGCTCACCTTTTTTATCTATCTATCTATCTATCTATCTATCTATCTATCTATCTCTCTATCTCCTTCTCTCTCTCTCCCTCTCTCCCTCCCTCCATCCATCTCTCACCCTCTTACTTTCTGTCTCCTTCTCACCCTTCTCACCCCCCCCCCCCTCTCTGATTCGATTCATCTGTAATGACAAGGTTAACAAATAAACCAAGGCAATCCAAATATTGCCACATCAAGTTTCATCTCCCAGGAATAGAAAGGCCAATCTACAGTCAGTGTTTCTGGTTAGTTGAACGATTACCCTTCGGAGGAAATGATCACGCTTCAACAGTCACAGAATGTATATAATGTTAGCTTCTGTTGCACTACAAACTGAAACCACCTTCACTAACTCTCTGTAATAAGGCAAACTGAATGTATACAGAGAAGACATGCAAGCCAGTACAAGCAATATGCATCTACTGATGTGGAATTCACGTTGACTAGTCATATACTGTTTGGAATCTGTTGCATTGCATACTAGGAAACCCCCTACATTAACAATCTGTGTTCTTCTGTATTACTATACTGTCCTCAGATTCAGTCTTCATATAAAATGTACCGTTAGGAAACTGCTGAATCACCTACGTTCAAACTGCCTTGACCAATTGTCTGTTATACTGTGAAAATGAAGGTATGCTTTCTTCTATGAGAATCTCTATGACAACTATGAGAATCTCTGAGGCAGTATATACAGTGGGGCAAAAAAGTATTTAGTAAGCCACCAATTGTGCAAGTTCTCCCACTTAAAAAGATGAGAGAGGCCTGTAATTTTCATCATAGGTACACTTCAACTATGACAGACAAAATGAGAAAAAAAATCCAGAAAACCACATTTTAGGATTTTTAATGAATTTATTTGCAAATTATGATGGAAAATAAGTATTTGGTCACCTACAAACAAGCAAGATGTCTGGCTCTCACAGACCTGTAACTTCTTCTTTAAGAGGCTCCTCTGTCCTCCACTCGTTACCTGTATTAATGGCACCTGTTTGAACTTGTTATCAGTATAAGACATCTGTCCACAACCTCAAACAGTCACACTCCAAACTCCACTACGGCCAAGACCAAAGAGCTGTCAAAGGACACCAGAAACAAAATTGTAGACCTGCACCAGGCTGGGAAGACTGAATCTGCAATAGGTAAGCAGCTTGGTTTGAAGAAATCAACTGTGGGAGCAATTATTAGGAAATGGAAGACATACAAGACCACTGATAATCTCCCTCATCTGAAGTTTGCTAGAGAGCATTTGGATGATCCTGAAGAAGATTGGGAGAATGTCATATGGTCAGATGAAACCAAAATAGAACTCTTTGGTAAAAACTCAACTCGTCGTGTTTGGAGGACAAAGAATGCTGAGTTGCATCCAAAGAACACCATACCTACTGTGAAGCATGGGGGTGGAAACATCATGCTTTGGGGCTGTTTTTCTGCAAAGGGACCAGGACGACTGATCCGTGTAAAGGAAAGAATGAATGGGGCCATGTATCGTGAGATTTTGAGTGAAAACCTCCTTCCATCAGCAAGGGCATTGAAGATGAAACGTGGCTGGGTCTTTCAGCATGACAATGATCCCAAACACACCGCCCGGGCAACGAAGGAGTGGCTTCGTAAGAAGCATTTCAAGGTCCTGGAGTGGCCTAGCCAATCTCCAGATCTCAACCCCATAGAAAATCTTTGGAGGGAGTTGAAAGTCTGTATTGCCCAGCAACAGCCCCAAAACATTACTCCTCTAGAGGAGATCTGCATGGAGGAATGGGCCAAAATACCAGCAACAGTGTGTGAAAACCTTGTGAAGACTTACAGAAAACGTATGACCTCTGTCATTGCCAACAAAGGGTATATAACAAAGTATTGAGATAAACTTCTGTTATTGACCAAATACTTATTTTCCACCATAATTTGTAAATAAATTCATAAAAAATCCTACATTGTGATTTTCTGGATTCTTTTTCTCATTTTGTCTGTCATAGATGAAGTGTACCTATGATGAAAATTACAGGCCTCTTATCTTTTTAAGTGGGAGAACATGCACAATTGGTGGCTGACTAAATACTTTTTTGCCCCACTGTATGCAATGATCTCACTGAAATTAGCTCTGAGGCAGTAGGGATCTAATGACCATCTGAGTAGTGAAATTAAGATTTGACAGCTAATTCCAGTGATAAGAGAAGTTAACTGCTAACAGATTGGTATATTTGACAGTTAATTCCAGTGATAAGAGAAGTTAACTGCTAACAGATTGCCAGTGTCAGGATCATAACAGACAACTAATTAGTATTCATAGCTTCACTCATCAGAGGTTGCGACCCAAACTGCACCCTATTCCCTATACAATGCACTGCATTTGAACAGGGCCCATAGGGCTCTGTTCTAAAGAATAGCACTATGTAGGGAATAGCGTGCCATTTGGGATACAAACCTGTGTCGAATGTTTTAAACTGAATTTGGGAATGGAAGATCTACTGTGACCGTTCAGAAAACAACCCCGTTCTCTGACACACCTTCTGATTCCCCAGACCTACCCACAACACAGTCTTCATTCTTTATTCCCTCCAAGATAGGGGGGGGGGGGTGTAGACAGTATCTGTTGCTAGCCTAGAAGCAGTGAAAACCCTGCTCTCTCCAACTGGTCAGGAACAGAACGTATTTTCACCTCCTGTCTTCTCTGTCAGGCATAGAAAGTGGACAATTGGCAGGGAGCTCCATTATCTCCCCTCAATACCAAACACTGTTCAACCTCAGAGAGGCAGGCCCTGGCGGTAGAGGGAGAAGCAGAGAGCTGAGAGTTAACCTCACAGAGACAGGCCCTGGCGGTAGAGGGAGAAGCAGAGAGCTGAGAGTTAACCTCACAGAGACAGGCCCTGGCAGTAGAGGGAGAAGCAGAGAGCTGAGAGTTAACCTCACAGAGACAGGCCCTGGCAGTAGAGATAGAAGCAGAGAGCTGAGAGTTAACCTCCGAGAGACAGGCCCTGGCAGTAGAGGGAGAAGCAGAGAGCTGAGAGTTAACCTCCGAGAGACAGGCCCTGGCAGTAGAGATAGAAGCAGAGAGCTGAGAGTTAACCTCCGAGAGACAGGCCCTGGCAGTAGAGGGAGAAGCAGAGAGCTGAGAGTTAACCTCAGAGAGACAGGCCCTGGCAGTAGAGAGAGAAGCAGAGAGCTGAGAGTTAACCTCAGAGAGACAGGCCCTGGCAGTAGAGGGAGAAGCAGAGAGCTGAGAGTTAACCTCAGAGAGACAGGCCCTGGCAGTAGAGAGAGAAGCAGAGAGCTGTAGTGGGGCAGTGTGTACCAGTCTGAAATGGCACCCCATATATAGTCATGGGCCCTGGTCAAACCTATATAAAGTCCTGGGTCCTGGTGCATTATATAGGGTATAGGGTACCATTTTGAACACGACCCAGACTGAGACTCACTCTGACTCTAAAGTCTAGACTTAAAAGAGGAAAAAGCCATTCAATATTTGCCTTTCCGCCTCAGCAATCACATCTCCCATTATCAGTCTTATACATTGAAAACCAGGCTGCAGGCAGCGGAGAAAATGAAATATAAATGATTATGGCTTTAAGACTCTTCCCATCTTTCTTTCCTCCTGATAACATGTGTTCCACCGCAACGCCCGCTTCACCCTTCTCTCTCAGTTCTCTGTCCCTCCCTCCCTCCCTCTCTCCCTCACTCTCTCGCTCTCCGTCTGCCAATCCCAGTACGCACGCAGCTGTAGTCACATGGAATCCCCTGGAGTGTGTGTGGAGGTGTTGTGCACGCATAGAGAGAGAGAGATGGAAGGATGGAGAGAGGTAGAGTAATTGAGTGAAAAGAGGGAGAGATGGATGGAGAGATAAAAATGGAAAGAGGGCGACAGAGGAAGATGGAAATACATAGATTGAGAGGGAGAGACACGGAGAGAAAGAGACACAGAGAGAGAGAGAGAGAGATACACAGAGAGAGAGAGAGAGACACAGAGAGAGAGAGGGAGAGAGAGAGAGAGAGAGAGAGAGAGAGAGAGAGAGATAGACACAAAGAGAGAGAGAGAGCACAGCTGAGCAGAGTAAGGGGAATATTTACTCAGGCCTAACTCTAATGAAAATTCATCCCATGTGGATAGATGACCTGCCATATCCAACTCTGTGTGTATTTGTTTGTGTGCATGTGTTTGTGTTTGTGTGTGTGTGTTGGCCTGTGTGAGTTTTTGTGTGTTTGTGAGTCTTTGCGTTTTACTGAGGGGTTGGGGCGAAAGCCACCTTCTCAATGTCAATCCAACACATGTTCAACCTCACTTAGCTTCACAACAAATGACACATTAGCCCCATATCCTACCAGTTACTCAACATGACAAAAGGGAACAGTGTTTTGGCTCTGGGTAGGTGCAACGATCCCCGTTATCACTGATATTCAGGACCGATGTCTTCTCTCTGTTTGTGTCATCATGCTGCATCTCCACACTGGAGTCTCCTCCCTTCTGACAGAGAAATACACTATATGTGCATGCAAAAGTATGTGGACACCCCTTCAAATGAGTGGATTTGGCTATTTCAGTCACACTCGTTGCTGACGTGTATAAAATCGAGCACACAGCCATGCAATCTCCATAGACAACCATTGGCAGTAGAATGGCCTTACTGAAGAGCTCAGTGACTTTCAACGTGGCACCGTCATAGGATGCCACCTTTTCAAATCAAATTAAAGTTTATTTGTCACGTGCGCCGAATACAACAGGTGTAGTAGACCTTACAGTAAAATGCTGAATACAACAGGTGTAGTAGACCTTACAGTGAAATGCTGAATACAACAGGTGTAGTAGACCTTACAGTGAAATGCTGAATACAACAGGTGTAGTAGACCTCACAGTGAAATGCTGAATACAACAGGTGTAGGTAGACCTTACAGTGAAATGCTGAATACAACAGGTGTAGTAGACCTTACAGTGAAATGCTGAATACAACAGATGTAGTAGACCTTACAGTGAAATGCTGAATACAACAGGTGTAGTAGACCTTACAGTGAAATGCTGAATACAACAGGTGTAGTAGACCTTACAGTGAAATGCTGAATACAACAAGTGTAGTAGACCTTACAGTGAAATGCTGAATACAACAGGTGTAGTAGACCTCACAGTGAAATGCTGAATACAACAGGTGTAGGTAGACATTACAGTGAAATGCTGAATACAACAGGTGTAGTAGACCTTACAGTGAAATGCTGATTACAACAGGTGTAGGTAGACCTCACAGTGAAATGCTGAATACAACAGGTGTAGTAGACCTTACAGTGAAATGCTGAATACAACAGGTGTAGTAGACCTTACAGTGAAATGCTGAATACAACAGGTGTAGTAGACCTTACAGTGAAATGCTGAATACAACAGGTGTAGTAGACCTTACAGTGAAATGCTGAATACAACAGGTGTAGTAGACCTTACAGTGAAATGCTGAATACAACAGGTGTAGTAGACCTTACAGTGAAATGCTGAATACAACAGGTGTAGTAGACCTTACAATGAAATGCTGAATACAACAGGTGTAGTAGACCTTACAGTGAAATGCTGAATACAACAGGTGTAGTAGACCTTACAGTGAAATGCTGAATACAACAGGTGTAGTAGACCTTACAGTGAAATGCTGATTACAACAGGTGTAGTAGACCTTACAGTGAAATGCTGAATACAACAGGTGTAGTAGACCTTACAGTGAAATGCTGAATACAACCGGTGTAGGTAGACCTCACAGTGAAATGCTGAATACAACAGGTGTAGTAGACCTTACAGTGAAATGCTGAATACAACAGGTGTAGTAGACCTTACAGTGAAATGCTGAATACAACAGGTGTAGTAGACCTTACAGTGAAATGCTGAATACAACAGGTGTAGTAGACCTTACAGTGAAATGCTGAATACAACAGGTGTAGTAGACCTTACAGTGAAATGCTGAATACAACAGGTGTAGTAGACCTCTTACAGGCTCTAACCAATGGTGCCAAAAAAAAAGGTGTGTGTGTGTGTGTGTGTGTGTGTGTGTGTGTGTGTGTGTGTGTGTGTGTGTGTGTGTGTGTGTGTGTGCGCGTGCGCGCGTATAGTGTCATGTCTTTGGCTATGCCGGATTAAGTGATATGACATGCTAGTCTATAAAATAAATTATCCGTAATTAATATCACCTGATTGAGCTAATCATGTAAATGTAATTAACCAGAGAGTCGGGGGACCATGAAATAATATTTATAGAGCTGTTATCTTCCGAATAAACTCTTAAAGACCTAGTAATATTTTACATCAAGAGCTGTCAACATTAATCTTCATCTTACTTCAGTCTCATAATCTGAAAGTTGTAAATTCTTGGTTATCTGCAAGAACCCTGGCTTACAATTTGAATCAGCAATACAAAATTGGGTTTAATTATTTATTTACTAAATACCTAACTAATCATACAGAATTCACATACACATAATTAATCATAACTTGATTACAAATTACGTCATAAAGGAAAACGTCCCTAGCGGACGGAACAGATATGACAGCTGGTTACACAAAAGGGGCTGGGTTTGAGTGAAAGAGCGGGAATACTGAGGAACAAAGGGCAGAAGCTGGGCTATCGTAAATACAGTATCTTACGCATTCTATATTACCGCCCATTTGGTAAAGGAAAATGCAATAAATATTTACTCTGAGCTGCGCTTCAGTAGGTTGGTGGTAGATGGAAGACCGTGTTGCCAAACCGAGTCCTCTGTCCTTTGAAGAATGTCTCTAGTGGTCACTTGGATAAATTGTAGTAACGTCATTGTGTGGTAGATGGGATACTCTGTCTGTTCCTTCCTAACCTGCATTTACAGCTGTGGTCGCTAACTCAACGGCTAGGAGGTATCACTTCTGTCGTGAATAAGAGTTTAAAGTTCTTACCATTCGCAACCAAAGATCATGCTGATGTTGGCTTCGTTCTGTAGTTATTATATGAACCATTCTGACATAGGACCGTCATCCTACCTCATCGGAACAGGAAGTTCTATTGTCATCAAGGGCTTATATAGGAAGGGAGAAAAGGGGTGTGTTTCATAGTTTACAACCTCTGTCTCTGCACGTGGGCGGGCCACTGAGTGACCTCCTACCACCCCCTTCTACCTCCTACCATCTCCTTCCACCTCCTTCCATCTCCTACCACCTCCTTCCACCTCATACCATCCCCTTCCATTTCCTTCCACCTCCCTCCACCACCTTCTACCTCCTACCATCTCCTTCCTCCTCCTACCACCTTTTTCTACCTCCTACCATCTCCTTCCACCTCCTTCCACCTCATACCATCCCCTTCCATCTCCTACCATCTCCTTCCACCTCCTTCCACCTCATACCATCCCCTTCCATCTCCTTCCACCTCGTTCTACCTCCTTCCATCTCCATCCACCTCCTTCCATCTCCACCCACCTCCTTCCATCTCCTTCCACCTCCTTACATCTCCACCCACCTCCTTCCACCTCGTTCTACCTCCTTCCATCTCCATCCACCTCCTTCCATCTCCACCCACCTCCTTCCATCTCCTTCCACCTCTTTCCATCTCCACCCACCTCCTTCCATCTCCACCCACCTCCTTCCATCTCCACCCACCTCCTTCCATCTCCACCCACCTCCTTCCATCTCTGTCCACCTCCTTCCATCTCCTTCCACCTCCTTCCACCTCCTTCCACTTCCTCCTTCTGTCTTCTTTTCTCTGGTTTGAACATGACCATTTACACAGGAGAGAATTCAATTAAACAGAATGTTCTAGAGTGTTGAGCTAACAACCGTCTCCATGCTGAAGCCATAACTCCCAGACAACCTTGTGCTAACAGGTGCCAGACGTAAGGGGTTAAGGGTCAGGAAGATCAAGGAGAGCTGTAATTTGAACATGTTTGTACCACAGAGAGGAGAAGAAGCTGTTGTAGAATCCTCTTTAATACAGACCTAAGGGAGACAAATACAACATTTGAACCAGTGTGTTCCGTCCCGGAACCTTCCATCTCTAATGAGGATTCTATTATCAACTTGGGGATGGGCTGCAGCAGCCAGCCATACGGAGAAGGCACGCTAACAATACTAGTGCTTAGCTAAGCAGCTGTTCTCTCCCATCGAGCCCAGCGCACACTCCTGTCCCAGACTAATGAAGCCTTCACCGTTGAGTGCGTCCCGGAAGAGACAGAGAAGAGATGCAGACAGACGGCCTGAGAGGAGAGGGAGGCTCAGAGAGAGAGTCACACAGCAAGTCATATATAGAGATGTCTGTCTGTGTGGGAGATTAGAGATAACATAACTAGACAACCAGGGTCCCAATTACAACATGGACTCACGAGAGCCAGAGCCCTTAGAATAACAGGCTGGGGGGAGGGGGCCTTACAATAACAGGCTGGGGGAGGGGCCCTTAGAATAACAGGCTGGGGGAGGGGCCTTAGAATAACAGGCTGGGGGAGGGGCCCTTAGAATAACAGGTTGGGGGGGGGGCTTAGAATAACAGTCTGGGGGAGGGGCCCTTAGAATAACAGGCTGGGGGGAGAGGATCCTTAGAATAACAGGCTGGGGGGAGAGGGCCCTTAGAATAACAGGTTGGGGGGGGGCTTAGAATAACAGTCTGGGGGAGGGGCCCTTAGAATAACAGGCTGGGGGGAGGGGCCCTTAGAATAACAGGCTGGGGGGAGAGGGCCCTTAGAATAACAGGCTGGGGGGAGAGGGCCCTTAGAATAACAGGTTGGGGGGGGGGGGGGCCTTAGAATAACAGGCTGGGGGGAGAGGGCCCTTAGAATAACAGGTTGGGGGGGGCCCTTAGAATAACAGGTTGGGGGAGGGGCCCTTAGAATAACAGGCTGGGGGGAGAGGGCCCTTAGAATAACAGGCTGGGGGGAGAGGGCCCTTAGAATAACAGGCTGGGGGGAGAGGGCCCTTAGAATAACAGGTTGGGGGGGGGGGCCTTAGAATAACAGGTTGGGGGGGGCTTAGAATAACAGGTTGGGGGAGGGGGCCCTTAGAATAACAGGCTGGGGGGAAGGGCCCTTAGAATAACAGGCTGGGGGAGGGGCCCTTAGAATAACAGGTTGGGGGTAGAGGGCCCTTAGAATAACAGGCTGGGGGAGAGGGCCCTTAGAATAACAGGCTGGGGGGAGAGGGCCCTTAGAATAACAGGTTGGGGGGAGAGGGCCCTTAGAATAACAGGCTGGGGGAGGGGCCCTTAGAATAACAGGTTGGGGGGAGAGGGCTCTTAGAATAACAGGCTGGGGGGAGAGGGCCCTTAGAATAACAGGTTGGGGGGAGAGGGCCCTTAGAATAACAGGCTGGGGGGAGAGGGCCCTTAGAATAACAGGCTGGGGGGAGGGGCCCTTAGAATAACAGGCTGGGGGGAGAGGGCCCTTAGAATAACAGGTTGGGGGGAGAGGGCCCTTAGAATAACAGGCTGGGGGGAGGGGCCCTTAGAATAACAGGCTGGGGGGAGAGGGCCCTTAGAATAACAGGCTGGGGGGAGAGGGCCCTTAGAATAACATGTTGGGGGGAGAGGGCCCTTAGAATAACAGGTTGGGGGGAGAGGGCCCTTAGAATAACAGGCTGGGGGGAGGGGGCTTAGAAATAGCAGATCCTTATCATGCAAATGTTTCATACACTTATGAGAATGTAATGGGAATGTCCTACGTAATGGGAATGAATGTCTTATGTAATGGGAATGTCCTACGTAATGGGAATGTCCTACATAATGGGAATGTCTTATGTAATGGGAATGTCCTATGTAATGGGAATGTCCTACGTAATGGGAATGTCTTATGTAATGGGAATGTCCTACGTAATGGGAATGTCCTACGTAATGGGAATGTCCTACGTAATGGGAATGTCTTATGTAATGGGAATGTCCTACGTAATGGGAATGTCCTACGTAATGGGAATGTCCTACGTAATGGGAATGTCTTATGTAATGGGAATGTCTTATGTAATGGGAATGTCCTACGTAATGGGAATGTCCTACGTAATGGGAATGTCTTATGTAATGGGAATGTCCTACGTAATGGGAATGTCCTACGTAATGGGAATGTCCTACGTAATGGGAATGTCCTACGTAATGGGAATGTCTTATGTAATGGGAATGTCCTACGTAATGGGAATGTCCTACGTAATGGGAATGTCCTACGTAATGGGAATGTCTTATGTAATGGGAATGTCCTACGTAATGGGAATGTCCTACGTAATGGGAATGTCCTACGTAATGGGAATGTCCTACGTAATGGGAATGTCCTACGTAATGGGAATGTCCTACGTAATGGGAATGTCCTACGTAATGGGAACAATCAAAATCTCCAGATAGGCGTCTAGGCCTGTAGTGGCAGCTCTAAGAACAACACACAACCTCCTTGCCTGGTTTCCTGTCCCAGAACTTAGAGATTTTTCTATTTATCTATTTGTATTCATGAGGATCCCCATTAGCTGTTGCCAAGGCAGCAGCAGCAGCTACTCTTCCTGGGGTCCACATGAGATTACAACAGCTATATTACAACACAACAGTAGCCGTAACACAATACATCACACGGCCCATTACTACATTACTACTGTAATACTACACATTTACAATAATATAGATATAGAACATATGACATATACATTACAATACTACAGTATTACAATGTTACAATGTATGTGCATATGCGTGTGTGTTTGTGTGTGTCTCTTCCCAGTCCCCCGTGTTGTTATTTGATCTGTTTTGAAATCTGATTTTATTGTTTGCTCGAGTTACTTGATGTGGAAGAGAGTTCCATGTAGTCATGGCTCTATGTAGTAGTGTGTTTTCCCATCGTCTGTTCTGGACTTGGGGACTGTGAAGAGAGACCCCGTGGTGGCATGTCTCGTGGTGTATATGTGGGTGTCTGAGACGTCTGTTAGTTGTTTGAACTGACAGCTCGGCGCTTTCAACGTGTCAATACCTCTCACGAAGTGATGCAGTCAATCTATCTGCTACTTTGGGCCAGGAGAGATTGACACACATGTTAGAATAGAGATAGCGTCTGTTTCTGTATGTCTGTTGATGTACTTCATTACATTAGCGTTTGCGCACAATTGGCCCAGGGTCGCCCGGGTTTGGCCGGGGTAGGCTGGTGTAGGCTGGTGTAGGCCGGTGTAGGCTAGGGTAGGCCGGAGTAGGCCGGGTTTGGCCGGTGTAGGCCGTCATTGTAAATAAGAAAATTGTTCTTAACTGAATTGTCTAGTTTATATAACGAGTTTATTCACGTTATTTTCCTTTCTGAGGGGGTGAAAATAGGTTAGAGTCAAACTGTTAGAATGAACAGATGAAAATGCACCTAAGTATTATTTCTAGTAGTAGTAATGCCTTACAGGACTCATACAGTATTATTTCTAGTATTAGTAATGCCTTACAGGACTCATACAGTATTATTTCTAGTAGTAGTAATGCCTTACAGGACTCATACAGTATTATTTATAGTAGCAGTAATGCCTTACAGGACTCATACAGTATTATTTCTGGTATTAGTAATGCCTTACAGGACTCATACAGTATTATTTCTAGTAGTAGTAATGCCTTACAGGACTCATACAGTATTATTTCTATCAGCAGTAATGTCTTACAGGACTCATACAGTATTATTTCTATCAGCAGTAATGCCTTACAGGACTCATACAGTATTATTTCTATCAGCAGTAATGCCTTACAGGACTCATACAGTATTATTTCTATCAGCAGTAATGCCTTACAGGACTCATACAGTATTATTTCTATCAGCAGTAATGCCTTACAGGACTCATAGAGTATTATTTCTATCAGCAGTAATGCCTTACAGGACTCATACAGTATTATTTCTATCAGCAGTAATGCCTTACTGGACTCATACAGTATTATTTCTATCAGCAGTAATGCCTTACAGGACTCATACAGTATTATTTCTGGTATTAGTAATGCCTTACAGGACTCGTACAGTATTATTTCTAGTAGTAGTAATGCCTTACAGGACTCATACAGTATTATTTCTAGTATTAGTAATGCCTTACAGGACTCATACAGTATTATTTCTAGTAGTAGTAATGATTACAGGACTCGTACAGTATTCATACCTCATTTGTACGGCATTTTTTAAACACTGCTCTTCACCAAGTTTTGTTACATTTCCATCTGAGACAGAAGTTGCCCCTGAGCGTTGGAATCCACTATAAATGTATTTCTTCAAAGCCCTATTCAATCTGGCAGCTCTCTCACTCTTACAGAGCTCAGAACAATCTATAGGGGGTGTTACCTCTCTAAGCTAAAAATCTATTGGAGCCTTGCAGCCTTGAGAGCTACAGATGTTGTTGTTCTTTTTGTTTCAAGCCTACAGCACACAGTGCTAGTCCTCTATGGGTTTCTGCTAGTCAGCATGTTGTTCTGCTGCCCAGAATGGACTGTGTTTACAGAGTTACCATGCAGAGGCCAGGGTAATGTTGTTCTGCTGCCCAGAATGGACTGTGTTTACAGAGTTACCATGCAGAGGCCAGGGTAATGTTGTTCTACTGCCCAGAATGGACTGTGTTTACAGAGTTACCATGCAGAGGCCAGGGTAATGTTGTTCTGCAGCCCAGAATGGACTGTGTTTACAGAGTTACCATGCAGAGGCCAGGGTAATGTTGTTCTGCTGCCCAGAATGGACTGTGTTTACAGAGTTACCATGCAGAGGCCAGGGTAATGTTGTTCTGCTGCCCAGAATGGACTGTGTTTACAGAGTTACCATGCAGAGGCCAGGGTAATGTTGTTCTGCTGCCCAGAATGGACTGTGTTTACAGAGTTACCATGCAGAGGCCAGGGTAATGTTGTTCTGCTGCCCAGAATGGACTGTGTTTACAGAGTTACCATGCAGAGGCCAGGGTAATGTTGTTCTGCTGCCCAGAATGGACTGTGTTTACAGAGTTACCATGCAGAGGCCAGGGTAATGTTGTTCTGCTACCCAGAATGGACTGTGTTTACAGAGTTACCATGCAGAGGCCAGGGTAATGTTGTTCTGCTGCCCAGAATGGACTGTGTTTACAGAGTTACCATGCAGAGGCCAGGGTAATGTTGTTCTGCTGCCCAGAATGGACTGTGTTTACAGAGTTACCATGCAGAGGCCAGGGTAATGTTGTTCTGCTGCCCAGAATGGACTGTGTTTACAGAGTTACCATGCAGAGGCCAGGGTAATGTTGTTCTGCTGCCCAGAATGGACTGTGTTTACAGAGTTACCATGCAGAGGCCAGGGTAATTTGTTCTGCTGCCCAGAATGGACTGTGTTTACAGAGTTACCATGCAGAGGCCAGGGTAATGTTGTTCTGCTACCCAGAATGGACTGTGTTTACAGAGTTACCATGCAGAGGCCAGGGTAATGTTGTTCTGCTGCCCAGAATGGACTGTGTTTACAGAGTTACCATGCAGAGGCCAGGGTAATGTTGTTCTGCTGCCCAGAATGGACTGTGTTTACAGAGTTACCATGCAGAGGCCAGGGTAATGTTGTTCTGCTGCCCAGAATGGACTGTGTTTACAGAGTTACCATGCAGAGGCCAGGGTAATGTTGTTCTGCTGCCCAGAATGGACTGTGTTTACAGAGTTACCATGCAGAGGCCAGGGTAATGTTGTTCTGCTGCCCAGAATGGACTGTGTTTACAGAGTTACCATGCAGAGGCCAGGGTAATGTTGTTCTGCTACCCAGAATGGACTGTGTTTACAGAGTTACCATGCAGAGGCCAGGGTAATGTTGTTCTGCTGCCCAGAATGGACTGTGTTTACAGAGTTACCATGCAGAGGCCAGGGTAATGTTGTTCTGCTGCCCAGAATGGACTGTGTTTACAGAGTTACCATGCAGAGGCCAGGGTAATGTTGTTCTGCTGCCCAGAATGGACTGTGTTTACAGGGGGAGAGATGGGGGAAGGACAGGGAAGGAGTGGGAGAGATGGGAGAAGGACAGGGAAGGAGGGGGAGAGATGGGAGAAGGACAGGGAAGGAGGGGGAGAGATGGGAGAAGGACAGAGAAGGAGGGGGAGAGATGGGGGAAGGACAGGGAGTAGGGGGAGAGATGGGAGAAGGACAGGGAGGAGGGGGAGAGATGGGAGAAGGACAGGGAAGGAGGGGGGGAGATGGGAGAAGGACAGGGAAGGAGGAGGAGAGCTGGGAGAAGGACAGGGAAGGAGGGGGAGAGATGGGAGAAGGACAGGGAGTAGGGGGAGAGATGGGAGAAGGACAGGGAGGAGGGGGAGAGATGGGGGAAGGACAGGGAAGGAGGAGGAGAGATGGGAGAAGGACAGGGAGGAGGGGGAGAGATGGGAGAATGACAGGGAGTAGGGGGAGAGATGGGGGAAGGACAGGAAAGGAGGAGGAGAGCTGGGAGAAGGACAGGGAGTAGGGGGAGCGATGGGGGAAGGACAGGGAAGGAGGAGGAGAGATGGGAGAAGGACAGGGAGTAGGGGGAGAGATGGGAGAAGGACAGGGAGTAGGGGGAGAGATGGGGGAAGGACAGGGAAGGAGGAGGAGAGCTGGGAGAAGGACAGGGAGTAGGGGGAGAGATGGGAGAAGGACAGGGAAGGAGGGGGAGAGATGGGAGAAGGACAGGGAAGGAGGGGGAGAGATGGGAGAAGGACAGGGAAGGAGGAGGAGAGATGGGAGAAGGATAGGGAAGGAGGGGGAGAGATGGGGGAAGGACAGGGAAGGAGGAGGAGAGCTGGGAGAAGGACAGGGAGTAGGGGGAGAGATGGGAGAAGGACAGGGAAGGAGGGGGAGAGATGGGAGAAGGACAGGGAAGGATGGGGAGAGATGGGAGAAGGACAGGGAAGGAGGAGGAGAGATGGGAGAAGGACAGGGAGTAGGGGGAGAGATGGAGAAGGACAGGGAGTAGGGGGAGAGATGGGGGAAGGACAGGGAAGGAGGGGGAGAGATGGGAGAAGGACAGGGAAGGAGGAGGAGAGATGGGAGAAGGACAGGGAAGGAGGAGGAGAGCTGGGAGAAGGACAGGGAGTAGGGGGAAAGATGGGGGAAGGACAGGGAAGGAGGAGGAGAGCTGGGAGAAGGACAGGGAGTAGGGGGAGAGATGGGGGAAGGACAGGGAAGGAGGAGGAGAGCTGGGAGAAGGACAGGGAAGGAGGGGGAGAGATGGGAGAAGGACAGGGAGTAGGGGGAGAGATGGGAGAAGGACAGGGAAGGAGGAGGAGAGATGGGAGAAGGACAGGGAGTAGGGGGAGAGATGGGAGAAGGACAGAGAAGGAGGGGGAGAGATGGGGGAAGGACAGGGAAGGAGGGGGAGAGATGGGAGAAGGACGGGGAGTAGGGGGAGAGATGGGAGAAGGACAGAGAAGGAGAGATGGGGAAGGACAGAGAAGGAGAGATGGGGAAGGACAGGGAAGGAGGGGGACATTATGTGTCTGAACACTGTTGGCTATTTACTGCACTACTTTAGACCAGAGCCAGATGGTCAAAAGACTATAGTCCTCTCCTCTCTCCTCTCCTCTCCTCTCCTCTCCTCTCCCCTCCTCTCCTCTCCTCTCCTCTCCCCTCCCCTCCCCTCCCTCCTCTCCTCTCCTCTACCCTCCTCTCCTCTCCATCTCAGGAAATTGACTAATTTCTTTCTGTCTGCCTCCCTTGTCTCCCTGCATCCCTAATCATTAACTAAAACACTGTTCCATCCTGCCTCATAAAGATTCTTCCTGTGGCTGTCTGTTAACGGAAATTGTCAGTCAGGGAAACACTAGGTTCATATCAGAATGTGTTTGTATTCATGACTATCTGTAATCAGGCTCAGTGTCTGAGTCCCAATGGAACCTTACTCTATATACTGTGCCTTCAGACCCCTTGACTTTTTCCACATTTTCTTACATTACAACCTTATTCTAAAATGGATTCAATTGTTTATTGTTTCCTTATCAATGTACACACAATACCCCATAATGACAAAGCAAAAAAATATATATGTTTTTCGACATTTTTGCAAATGTATTAAAAATGTAAAACTGAAATATCACATTTACATAAGTATTCAGACTCTTTACTCAGTACTTTGTTGAAGCACCTTTGGCAGCGATTACAGCCTCGAGTCTTCTTGGGTTTGACGCTACTGATGTGAGGACAATTTTAGCATTACATGTAAGTCAGTTTTCACCATCTTCTCTTTGGTCTCTATGAGAGTTCCACGTGTTGTATCTGCAAGTGGTGACACGCCTAACGGTGCTCACCGGAGAAATGTCATTGCTATTCCTACTTTGTTTTATTGTCCTAATAAATCCAATCTATGAGTCCCCTGTTGTTCTGTAGCTCAAAGTAATCTAACCTGTATTGAAACTCCGATAGGAAAGACAAAGAGGGTGCTGTTGCTATTTACACAAATCTAATCTTCTTTCTGTGTCTTTATGAAAGTCCTCCAGTTCTAAACCATTTGAATTGTTGGCTTTAAGTCTTCAGTTGGGTTCAAACTCCAAAAGAACGCAGGATGCTGACTGAAATTGTTTTTGTACTGGTCTAAATTTGACCCAGCTGATTACAAAACCGGCTCATCCAAACTTAAAGGACCCTCCCTACGAAATCGACTTTGATTGACCTCATATTTACAAATACTCCAGAAAAATATGCTGGGAGTGGGGTATTTGCTTTGGATAACAGTGACCATTGTCCCATTGTATGTGTCAGGGATATACGCATGTCTCGATCCAAACCTCGTTTTATCAACAAAAGGGATTTTAAAAAATCCAATGAACAGGCCTTTTTTTGTGACCTTTATTTTTGTCACTTTGATTGTATTGCATGTATACCTGACGCAGAGTTGGCACTGAACCACTTCTCATGGTTTCAATTGTATTGTAGATAAATATGTTCCCTTTTAAAAAAACTGAGAATTAAAAATCGGTCTTGCCCTTGGTTCAGTCCAGAGCGATCTGAAGTCATACACAACAGAGATGCTGCCTGGACCAAAGCTAGATTCAGACAGACTTTCAGGCGATTGAGAAATGTGTGCAAAACTAGTTTTAAAAAAGCTACATCAGATTAGTATGTTAATACACTATCTGAATGTACAGGGAACTCAGCTATATTTTGGAAAGCTGTTAAATCACTGAAGGGTTGTGTCTCTTCTCTCCCCCAAGAAATGTATTTAGATTCTGGCTCTATTACTGACAAAAATTGATATCATTAAGGCATTTAATCACCATTTTATCTCTGCGGGCTTTATATTTGAATGTTTTTCAAAGCCAGCTTGTAAGGGCGTTCGTCTGTAGGAGGAGGAGAAGCGGACCAAAGCGCAGCGTGGTGGTTGTTCATATTTTAATAAATCACTACACATGAACAAACTAACGAAAACAAGAAATGTGAGAACGCAAAACAGTCCTATCCTGTGACGACAAACACAGTGACAGGAACACCCACCAACCAAGGACCAAGCGGCGTGGTAGAAAACAGCGACGACAGCAGCAGCAGCAGCAACAACAACAGCGGCCGGTATCACAGGACTCCTGGACATGGGAGGAGATACTGAACGGAGAGGGACCCTGGGCACAGGCTGGGGAATATCGCCGCCCCAAAGCAGAGCTGGAGGCAGCGAAAGCTGAGCGGCGGCGATATGAGGAGGCAGCACGGCAGTGCGACAGGTACGAGAGACAGCCCCAAATTTTTTTTGGGGGGGGGCACACGAGGGGTGGAGCTAAGCCAGGTAGCAGACCTGCGCTCACCCCTCGTGCTTATTATAAGCAGCGCGATACTGGGCAGGCACCGTGTTATGCGGTTAAGCGCACGGTGTCGCCAGTACGTGTCCATAGCCCGGTGCGCTATAGGACAGCCCCCCGAGAGTGTCATGCGAGTGCGGGCATCGAGCCAGGGCGTATGGTGCCTGCTCAGCGGGTCTGGTCGCCGGTACGCAGTTTTGGTCCAGGGTATCCTGCGCCGGCTCTGCGTGCTGTGTCTCCGGGGCGCTGGGAGGGTGCAGTGCGTCCTCTGCCTGCGCTCCGCTCGTGCCGGGCGAATGTGGGAATGGAGCCGAAGGGAGAGGTGCGTGTAGTAAGCACTAGATCTCCCGTGCTTACCCACAGCCCGGTTCAACCTGTGCCTGCACTCTGGACGGTCCGGGCTAGAGTGGTTATCCAGCCTGGGGAGGTGGTGCCAAGGTTGCGCACCAGAGCTCCAGTGCTCCCCCACAGCCCGGTCCTTCAGGTGCCTCCTCCTAACCCCAAGCCTCCTGAAGGGCTCCCCAGCCTGGTGGTACCTGTGGCAGCTCCACGCACCAGGCTGTCTCTCTGTCTCCTCCCTGCAGGTGGTCCTGTCTGTCCGGCGCCGCTGCCGGAGCCTCCCGCCTGTCCGGCGCCTCTGCCGGAGCCTCCCGCCTGTCCGGCGCCGCTGCCGGAGCCTCCCGCCTGTCCGGCGCCTCTGCCGGAGCCCCCCGCCTGTCCGGCGCCTCTGCCGGAGCCTCCCGCCTGTCCGGCGCCTCTGCCGGAGCCTCCCGCCTGTCCGGCGCCTCTGCCGGAGCCTCCCGCCTGTCCGGCGCCGCTGCCGGAGCCTCCCGCCTGTCCGGCGCCTCTGCCGGAGCCTCCCGCCTGTCCGGCGCCTCTGCCGGAGCCTCCCGCCTGTCCGGCGCCTCTGCCGGAGCCTCCCGCCTGTCCGGCGCCTCTGCCGGAGCCTCCCGCCTGTCCGGCGCCTCTGCCGGAGCCTCCCGCCTGTCCGGCGCCGCTGCCGGAGCCTCCCGCCTGTCCGGCGCCGCTGCCGGAGCCTCCCGCCTGTCCGGCGCCGTTACTCTTTTGCATAGTGTTCAGTCTTTCTTTATTAAAGATTCACCATGGACACTTACCACGCCGCGTATTGGTCCTCAGATCCATCTCGCCTCTCCTCTTCAGACGAAGAGGAGGACGACCGTGACACAGCTCTTGAAATGAGTAGTTTGGATGTAGATGGTGAAAATCTATTGAATGATACTGAAAACACTGGGTCGGGAGTTTTCTTTTCGCAAATTCACCGATAAAGAAGTCCTGGATGCTTTGTTAACATTAGACAAGAAAAATCCCCAGGGGCTGTTCATTTGGAGCCTGGTCTGCTTATGTGTGCAGCTCCCTTCATTGCTGCATCGGTAGACCATGTTTTATTTCACATTGTTATCAGGAAGTATTCCAAAAGCATGGACATCTGCTTATGTGCTGCCACTCCATAAGGGTGAGGATACAAATGATCTGGACAACTATCGCCCCATAAGGGTGAGGATACAAATGATCTGGACATCTATCGCCCCAGAAGGGTGAGGATACAAATGATCTGGACAACTATCGCCCCATAAGGGTGAGGATACAAATGATCTGGACATCTATCTCCCCATAAGGGTGAGGATACAAATTATCTTGTCAACTATCGCCCCATAAGGGTGAGGATACAAATTATCTGGACATCTATCACTCCATAAGGGTGGGGAGAGAAATGATCTGGACATCTATCACCCCATAAGAGTGGGGAGAGAAATGATCTGGACATCTATCGCCCATAAGGGTGGGGAGAGAAATGATCTGGACAACTATCACTCCATAAGGGTGGGGATACAAATGATCTTGACAACTATCACCCCATTTCAAGACTACCTTGTTTAGCTAAGATATTTGAATCCTCGGTTAATGTACAACTTCATTCCTTTTTATCTGATAATTGTATTTTTAATATAAACCAATCAGGGTTTAGGGCTGGACATAGTACTACCACAACAGCCATGCTAGTTGTTAATGATCTCGTCAATGCCTTGGATGCTAAAAAGAGCTGTGCTGCCTTGTTCAGTGACCTGTCGAAGGTGTTCGACACTGTTGATCATTTTGTTATGCTGAAGAAATTATCAAGAGTCGGCCTGGGATATGCAGCCTGTTTATTGTTTCAGAATTATCTTAGTGACAGAACTCAGGCCATCTTGATAGATGGGGTCAAATCTGAATTATCTTAGCGACAGAAATTAGGCCATCTTGATAGGTGGGGTCAAATCTGAATTTCTTGACATTTAAAAATATGCAGGTCCTCAGGGTTTGATGTTGGGTCCATTATTGTTCACTTTGTATATTAATGACAAAGGAAACATTGTTAATACTTGTAACATGAATCTCTATGTAGATGACACCGTTTTGTATTCCTGTTCCACCTCGGTGCAGCAGGACATTCGCGAACTTTTCAGCATGACTTTGATTCAATTCAGAAAACACTTACAGATCTTAAATTAGTGTTAAATACAAGTAAAAACCAAGCTCCTGCTGGTCTCTAGGTCACAAAATGTTTACCCCGAGGACCTGATCCACAAATTGAGCTTGTTTCTCAATATAAGTACCTGGGTGTTGTCACGCCCTGACCATAGTAAGCTGTTTTTGGTTGGGGCGTGATAGTGACTTGGGTGGGTCATCTAGGTATTTTTGTATTTCTATGTTGGCCTGATATTGTTCCCAATCAGAGGCAGCTGTTTATCGTTGTCTCTGATTGGGGATCATATTTAGTTAGCAATTTCCTCATTTGTGTTTGTGGGATCTTGACTATGTGTAGTTGCCTGTCAGTACGAATTTGTATAGCGTCACATTTCGTTTGTTTGTTCGTTCAGTGTTCATTCATTAAAAGAGAATGTACGCATACCACACTGCGCCTTGGTCTACTCATTACAACGACCAAGTGTCTGGATTTATGACAAGTTGTCCTTCATAATGCATAGAGAATCTGACAAAAGAAACTAAGATCCAAGATCTTGGTGATATTGTTTACACGCAAACAGCAACCTGTTTTAAATCCCTTGGACACAGTCTACCATTCAGCAATACGTTTTATCACAGGGGACCATTTTAGGACTCATCATTGTAGTCTGTATAAAATGTGGGGTTGACCTCTCTGTCTGTAAGAAGAGAGCTGCATTCTCTTTGATGTATTTACAAAAGCAATCTGACATGACCTCTATATGTAACTTCATTAATTAAGATAAGAATCAGAAGTTACCAAACCCGTTCACAGGAATGGACAACGCTAAAGATCCCTTCGGTCTCCACAGATTTGGGAAAATCTGCGTTTTGTTTTTATGACCCTAATTCGTGGAACAATCTGCAGAGTTCACTGCAGTTAGATGTGCTGATTCCACTCAGGCAGTTTAAATGATTGATTGAGCACCTCCATGTAGTTGAATGCGATTGCTTTTATTAATTCTGTTTATTTTTGTTTATTGTGCTGAATCATATTGTTTTATACACATATGTGTATGTTTTAGTATTCTGTTTTTATTGTCATGTGTAAAGGGCTCTCTGGTAAAATAAAGAAATTAAACAAGCTGGTTACACCTGTATTTGGGGAGTTTGTCCCGTTTTTCTGTGCAGATCCTCTCAAGCTCTGGCAGGTTGGATGGAGAGCGTTGCTGTGAAGTTATTTTCAGGTCTCTCCAGAGATGTTAGATCGGGTTCAAGTCCGGGCTCTTGTCCCGAAGCCACCAACGCATTGTCTTGGCTTTGTGTTTAGAGTCGTTGTCCTGTTGGAAGGTGAACCTTCGTCCCAGTCTGAGGTCCTGGGTGCTCTGGAGCAGGTTTTCATCAAGGAACTTTCAGGATTTTTCTGCGTTCATCTTTCTCTCGGTCCTGATGAGTCTCCCAGTCCCTGCTGCTGAAAAACATCCCCACAGTATGATGCTTCCACCACCATGCTTCACAGTAGGGATGTTGCCGGGTTTCCTCCAGACATGACGCTTGGCATTCAGGCCAAATAGTTAAATCTTGAATTCATCAGTCCAGAGAATCTTGTTTCTCCAAGCTGGCTGTCATGTGCCTTTTACTGAGGAGTGGCTTCTGTATATATATATATATATGTGTCGACAGGTGTGTGCCTTTCCAAATCAGGTCCAATCAATTGGATGTACCACAGGTGGACTCCAATCAAGTTGTAGAAACATCTGAAGGATGATCAATGGAAACAGGATGCAGCTGAGCTCAATTTTAAATGCCATAGCAAAGGGTCTGAATACTTTTGTAAATAAGGTATTTCTGTTTTAATACATTTGCTAACATTTTCCCCCCCAAAAATGTTGCTTTGTGAATATTTTAATTGAATCCATTTTGGAATAAGACCATAACAAAGCGTGGGCAGCGGCAAGGGGTCTGAATACTTTCAGAATAAACTGTATAGTTTATTTTAGACCAAAGGTCTATGAGCCTTGTAGGGTCATTTGGGACAGACAATGTGATTAAACAACAGAAAGAAACCCTATGATGATCAGGTGAAGAGTCTGGAGACACTCCTCACAGAAACCACTAGACTGGTGATGGAGGGAGGGAGGGAGGGAGGGAGGGAGGGAGGGAGGGAGGGAGGGAAGGAAGGAGGGAGGGAGGGAGGGAGGGAGGGAGGGAGGGGAGGGGGGGAGGGAGGGAGGGAGGGAGGGAGGGAGGGAGGGAGGGAGGGAGGGAGGGAGGGAGGGAGGGAGGGAGGGAGGGAGGGGGAGGGGAGATAGTAACGAAGAGAGAGAGTGATGGAGAGACATACAGACAGAGAAAGCAAAGAGTGATGGAGGTATTGAGCATTCACGATGGTAACAGCGAGCTGGAGATCCACTGCATTATCTGCAGCATGAATTTGAGAGTGATGCCAAGCTGTGTATTGAGTGACTGTAGAAACACTGTCAATAGAATGACGAACCTATTGAGGCTTGTGCCTGGAGTGAGTATAGAAGCTGTAATTTGAATGACTGTAGAAATGCTGTGAATTGAGCAATTTTTATAGAAACTGTGCTTTGACTGACTGTTGGCAGCACACCACTGTAAAGAACCGCCGGACAGCCTCTACTCTGCATCGCCCGTTGTCAACAGCAACTACTAAGTACCGTTGCTATTAAACCCATCCCTTGCTTTCTCTCTGTGTATGTGTGTGTGTGTATATATATGTGTGTATGTGTGTATGTGTGTGTGCGTTAGTGGCACCAGTCTGCAGTATAATGGTCTGTTTAAAGGGGTAAAGGTTAGGAAACTACCGCTGCTTATCTGCCACATAAACAACCAATGATCTGCCAGCTAATGAACATAACAACTAGAAGCTATAACATGGAGTAGAGATGTTTATTTACCTCTGTAGAGAGGAGTGTTTTCATCCAACAGGAGACAGATTTCCATGGGAATATTCTACAGTGGTGTGTTTCTACCAAACTGACCTGCTGCAGATAGAACCCAGTGGTGTGTTTCTACCAAACTGACCTGCTGCAGATAGAAACCACGGTGTGTTTCTACCAAACTGACCTGCTGCAGATAGAACCCAGTGGTGTGTTTCTACCAAACTGACCTGCTGCAGATAGAAACCACGGTGTGTTTCTACCAAACTGACCTGCTGCAGATAGAAACCACGGTGTGTTTCTACCAAACTGACCTGCTGCAGATAGAAACCACAGTGTGTTTCTACCAAACTGACCTGCTGCAGATAGAAACCACGGTGTGTTTCTACCAAACTGAACTGCTGCAGATAGAAACCACGGTGTGTTTCTACCAAACTGACCTGCTGCAGATAGAAACCACGGTGTGTTTCTACCAAACTGACCTGCTGCAGATAGAAACCACGGTGTGTTTCTACCAAACTGACCTGCTGCAGATAGAAACCACGGTGTGTTTATACCAAACTGACCTGCTGCAGATAGAAACCACGGTGTGTTTCTACCAAACTGACCTGCTGCAGATAGAAACCACGGTGTGTTTCTACCAAACTGACCTGCTGCAGATAGAAACCACGGTGTGTTTCTACCAAACTGACCTGCTGCAGATAGAAACCACGGTGTGTTTCTACCAAACTGACCTGCTGCAGATAGAAACCACGGTGTGTTTCTACCAAACTGAACTGCTGCAGATAGAAACCACGGTGTGTTTCTACCAAACTGACCTGCTGCAGATAGAAACCACGGTGTGTTTCTACCAAACTGACCTGCTGCAGATAGAAACCACGGTGTGTTTCTACCAAACTGACCTGCTGCAGATAGAAACCACGGTGTGTTTCTACCAAACTGACCTGCTGCAGATAGAAACCACGGTGTGTTTCTACCAAACTGACCTGCTGCAGATAGAAACCACGGTGTGTTTCTACCAAACTGACCTGCTGCAGATAGAAACCACGGTGTGTTTCTACCAAACTGACCTGCTGCAGATAGAAACCACGGTGTGTTTCTACCAAACTGACCTGCTGCAGATAGAAACCACGTTGTGTTTCTACCAAACTGACCTGCTGCAGATAGAAACCACGGTGTGTTTCTACCAAACTGACCTGCTGCAGATAGAAACCACGTTGTGTTTCTACCAAACTGACCTGCTGCAGATAGAAACCACGGTGTGTTTCTACCAAACTGACCTGCTGCAGATAGAAACCATGTTGTGTTTCTACCAAACTGACCTGCTGCAGATAGAAACCACGGTGTGTTTCTACCAAACTGACCTGCTGCAGATAGAAACCACGTTGTGTTTCTACCAAACTGACCTGCTGCAGATAGAAACCACGGTGTGTTTCTACCAAACTGACCTGCTGCAGATAGAAACCACGGTGTGTTTCTACCAAACTGACCTGCTGCAGATAGAACCCAGTGGTGTGTTTCTACCAAACTGACCTGCTGCAGATAGAAACCACGGTGTGATGACGAAGTGCACACAATGTGTTTGCATCAACTGATAGTTTTGTCACAAACTGTTGTGTTTTAAATGTGTCTACTCTGGTCTGGGTACAACAGCTCTCGGATACAGTGAGGGGAGGCTAGTCTACATAATGACATTATTATGGAGAAGAGCCAGATGTAGTTTGTCAAACAGCAGTCAAGCGTCATCATCTCACCAGAATAAGACCCTCGATATTTTATTGAAAGGAGCATCAATGTCACAGTGCACTTTCAGGCGAGTAACATCCACTCCCTCCATCCTCCTTTCCCCTGTAGGCCTCTCTCTCGACCTCTGCTCGCTCGCTCCCGCTCTCTCGACCTCTGCTCGCTCCCTCTCTCTCGACCTCTGCCTCTCGACCCCTCTCTCTCTCTCGCTCTCTCTCTAACCGTAAGCTTCAGCTTTCTGATGTCTCTGCATCCACGAGCTGTAAAAAACTGTTTTCCAAGCTGATTTAGGCTCTCCAGTTCAAAAGAGATAAACGCCTTCTAGTTTGGGAATAATCCCATTCGTCTTTGTTTTGAAAAAGAAAACCAAGGCGGTCTGTCGTCGTGTTCTCCAGAGTCAAAGACAACGTTACCCCACAGAGAACACTTGTATAGAGAGAGAGAGACCACGTTGCCTGTTTACAATGGGCTACTACAATATCTAGGACCTATGCCTTTCGTCTTATAGCACAAAGCAGAATAGTCAGCGTGAATGAAAATGATTCATGCTCGGCGGCCAGACACAGATAGATAGAATCCAGTCCTCCGTTGTTTAATTACTGTATCTGTGTTGTAAATGAAAGGTGGGAGAGTACAGAATACAGCCCATCACAGAGCAGACAGATGGACCTAGTCCCCATTCTCCCATTCTGACAGAGCAGACAGATGGACCTAGTCCCCATTCTCCCATTCTGACAGAGCAGACAGATGGACCTAGTCCCCATTCTCCCATTCTGACAGAGCAGACAGATGGACCTAGTCCCCATTCACCCATTCTGACAGAGCAGACAGATGGACCTAGTCCCCATTCTCCCATTCTCCCATTCTGACAGAGCAGACAGATGGACCTAGTCCCCATTTTCCCATTCTGACAGATGGACCTAGTCCCCATTCTCCCATTCTGACAGAGCAGACAGATGGACCTAGTCCCCATTCTCCCATTCTGACAGAGCAGACAGATGGACCTAGTCCCCATTCACCCATTCTGACAGAGCAGACAGATGGACCTAGTCCCCATTCTCCCATTCTCCCATTCTGACAGAGCAGACAGATGGACCTAGTCCCCATTCTCCCATTCTGACAGAGCAGACAGATGGACCTAGTCCCCATTTTCCCATTCTGACAGATGGACCTAGTCCCCATTCTCCCATTCTGACAGAGCAGACAGATAGACCTAGGCGCCATTTTCCCATTCTGACAGAGCAGACAGATGGACCTAGGTGCCATTTTCCCATTTTGACAGATGGACCTAGTCCCCATTCTCCCATTCTGACAGAGCAGACAGATGGACCTAGTCCCCATTCTTCCATTCTGACAGAGCAGACAGATGGACCTAGGCGCCATTTTCCCATTCTGACAGATGGACCTAGTCCCCATTCTCCCATTCTCCCATTCTGACAGAGCAGACAGATGGACCCAGTCCCCATTCTCCCATTCTGACAGAGCAGACGGACCCAGTCCCCATTCTCCCTTTCTGACAGAGCAGACGGACCCAGTCCCCATTCTCCCATTCTGACAGAGCAGACGGACCCAGTCCCCATTCTCCCTTTCTGACAGAGCAGACGGACCTAGTCCCCATATTCCCATTCTGACAGATGGACCTAGTCCCCATTCTGACAGAAGGACCTAGTCCCCATTCTGACAGATGGACCCAGTCCCCATTCTCCCATTCTGACAGAGTAGACAGATGAAACCAGTCCCCATTCTCCCATTCTGACAGTTGGACCCAGTCCCCATTCTGACAGAGCAGACAGATGGAGCCAGTCCCCATTCTCCCATTCTGACAGAGTAGACAGACGGACCTAGTCCCCGTTCTCCAATTCTGACAGTTGGATCCAGTCCCCATTCTCCCATTCTGACAGTTGGACCCAGTCCCCATTCTCCCATTGTCTCCTCAGACAAAGGTTGCATCCCAAATGGCACTCTTTTCCCTTTATTGCCCAATGGGCCCTGGTCAAAAGTAGTGCACTACATAGGGAATAGGGTGTCATTTAGGACACAAAAACATACACTCATTCACTAGACAGCAAAAATCAAACGTGACGTGGAAGGCATTTTGTGGCCGAACAGCGAGGTAAATTTACATTATGGAGGTGCTGAATGAGAGGTAACTTTATATTATGGAGTGGGTGAATGGCTTTGACACCTCAGAAATGTGCTCTATATTCAGGCGTACAATCATCTCAGACACATTCTCAAGCAGCAAGAGCACTGGATTTGCACAACAATAGCACCTGGCCTGCATCTCGTCAGAATAACAAGCGGATGATATTTAAGTGTAACATCGCTATCCATCTATGGCTGTCTGCCTCTCTGGGACTCAAACGCAGCGTTTCCCCTCTGGCTCTCTATAGGCCATGGATGGTGATACTGGGGTGAGATGAGGGGTAATGTACACACACACACACACACACACACACACACACACACATACATACAACCTCTAGTCTCTCTTACAAGCCTGTACAGGGACATTATACATTATGGTGTGTGAGTTTCTCAGCCTGCAGGCCTCACTGTGAGATTGTGTTGCTGTTGCAGTTTTACAGCTAATTCCCTGCAATTCTACCCATATTCCAATAAAAAATCTGTAGAATTGGCACTACAGAGGGTAGTGCATACGGCCCAGTACATCACTGGGGCCAAGCTTCCTGCCATCCAGGACCTCTATACCAGGCGGTGTCAGAGGAAAGCCCAAAGAAATCGTCAAAGACTCCAGCCACCCTAGTCATAGACTGTTCTCTCTGCTCCCACACGGCAAGCAGTACCAGAGCACCAAGTCTAGGACCAAAAGGCTCCTTAACAGCTTGTACTCCCAAGTAATTTGACTGCTGAACAATTCATCAAATGGCCATCCTGACTATCTACATTGACCCCCTTTGTTTTTACATTGCTGCTAATCTCTTTATTATCTCTGCATAGTCACTCTACCCCCACCAACATGTACAAATTACCTCAACTAACCTGTACCCAGCACATTGACTCTGTACCCCCTGTATACAGCCTCATTATTGTTATTTTGTTGTTCATTATATATATTTTTTTACTTTAGTTTATTTAGTAACTCTATTTCTTGAACTGCATTGTTGGTTAAGGGCAGGTGAATGCATATAATTATTTTTTGGAGGGGGGGACTCTGTCTCAACTTACTGTTCAGAGTTGGAACAGTAGAATAAACAAGATGACATTTTCAAAGTGTGGTTGTGCATCAGCAGTTTTTCCTCTTGTTTTGTTAGTCACCGAGACTCAATTAGCCATGTCAGTAAAAATGTTTTAGATTGGTAAGTTAGCTAGACTAGACTCTCAACTTGTAGTAATCATGGCCGAATAGCAGCAGGGCAAAACTACTGACTCTTGCTGGTGGGCACTTGCATTAAAGTGTAACTGCACCTAAAAACTACATTTCACAGACCTCAAACGCGGTCTCCCGATGTGGTTTAAGCATTGTTGTGGACTTAGAACATCCAGTTTGTTTTTCTATATAAAAAGGGGTTATTTTGAAAGCAAAAACCTGAAAAAACTGAAAAAAACTGTAACATAAAAAAACTAAATGGAGAAAATAGTTGGAGAAAAAAAAAGTAAGCAGGCCCCTACTCATATCTGAGGTGAAACAGGTACCAGTGGCAAAATATCATCTTTGATTCCAGATATGATTGTCATGAGTGAGAAGGCGAGATCGATTTACCCACAATAACACCGTTATTGTCATTCCCCCCTTCTCAGGACGAGCAGTAATAAACGAACGGGCTTCTGCTGTACGTGTCATTGTAAAAATGTGTCACACATATCCTGTTATCCTGCAGCCTTCTCAGAAGGTGATGGCCACAATACACTATAACGGGCGTCCATTTTGAATTTGTAATGCCGTCTGCCCATGTGTCACTGCAGCGTAAAGATAATGATTGTAAGAACCAGGTTGTCTGATGGGGGGGGGGGGGGGGGGGGGGTTCCTCTGCTGTGTGTTAAAGCTATGCAGATGGAAGCGAGGCTCAGGCACGTGGGAATGCCATCCCACTGAAACATCATGGACTGATAATGGGATTAATAGGAGTTACCCTCCTACAGAGTGAAACAGCGCGTTTCAATTTAGCCAGGAAGATTATGTAGAAGGTCAGAAATGTATGTTTGACTTTTTTTAACAGCGTGAATGTGAGTGTTAAGAAAACACATAGGCTAACCGGTGTAGGTAACAGTGAATATAACATTACTAGGTAGAATATATTTCAAACAAAACATTTGTGTATTGGCGTTATCAAGCAATGGATGAAAATGATGCTGTTAAAAAGATTAACCCATTTCCTGTAAAACTCTCGTTAAGTACACCTCTAGGAAGAGGGAACGCAACACCCCGCTACAACTCAACTCCCTGTGGAGTGAAAGAGGTATGGGACTGTAGGTGAGAGTAAGGATGACTAAAGGCAGCAAATGTACCGTTTACTAGGAATTTATTCCTTCACACGGTAAATTTGGGGAAAAGGGGCTGAACGGATCCAAAGCAAAGAAAGTAAAATGTCAATGCCCCCTGTCCTGCCTTAACTGCCTACCCACTACTTACCTAACCTACCCTCTACTACCTTAACAGCCTACCCACTACTTACCTAACCTACCCACTCCTGCCTTAACAGCCTACCCACTACTTACCTAACCTACCCTCTCCTGCCTTACATGCCTACCCACTACTTACCTAACCTACCCTCTCCTGCCTTACCTGCCTACCCACTACTTACCTAACCTACCCTCTCCTGCCTTAACAGCCTACCCACTACTTACCTAACCTACCCTCTCCTGCCTTACCTGCCTACCCACTACTTACCTAACCTACCTTACCTTACCTGCCTACCCACTACTTACCTAACCTACCCTCTCCTGCCTTAACAGCCTACCCACTACTTACCTAACCTACCCTCTCCTGCCTTACCTGCCTACTCACTACTTA